>NC_041382.1:777755782-777757536 GCF_002162155.2 Triticum dicoccoides
ACTAGAATTTCTAGTAGAACCAATCATATATATATATCATCAATGTCTCACAAACCACCATATTAATTTACACATACACACATGTATAGCTATATACAATTTCTCCTACATATGCATGTTGCCTTCGGAGCCAGTGGCATTAGCCTAATTGGTGCCCTCGGAGCACGATGACAATTGGAAGTGGTTCATGACATGTTCGATGGGGGCGGTAGCGGGTAATAGTATTCTCCCTTCGGATTTATGACCTGGTCGAGCAAAAATCCCGCTATTTCCTCTTGAAGTGCTTCTACGCGCTCCGTTTCTAGGAGCTTGTCCCGCACCTCTTTGAACTGTTAAGAAGGAGATCAATATGCATGTGTATTAGTTATGTGACTAGATATCGATAATGGTGTAAAAATTGTGAATAGTGTTCTGACAAGCGTACCCATTCATGTCTTTGAGATCTGCTCCTTTCGGACGCCATCATGCGAATGTTCTCGCAAACGCAGTATGCACACAGATTAGTCCCCTGCGCCTGCTTCAGGGCCTTTATTACGAGAATGGAATTTAATTTGATCAGATAATAATTAATCAAGCATGATAATTAAAGAGATGGCAGCTAGCTAGCTAGCTAGTACTACTTAATTACTTACCTTGGATCGAAACCATTTCAGCTGTGGTTTCCATTCGCCTTCCGTGACGCTGATGAACCTTGTCCAAGCCCTGGCCGCCGACAAAGAAAATGAATAAAGGGGTTATTAAATAGTTCATATCATGAAATGACGAACTAAATAGGCCGAGATATATAGTTAATAATGATTGAAATTACCTGTTGACTATCCTATACAAGATGTTGTAGTCACTATTTGCTTTGAGTAGCGAGTCCAGTATTTCAATTGTTCCGGCGTCAACTTTAATGATACACAAGATCCAGTGAAATCTGCATGCACACACATTTGCATGTCTTAATTAAGCGGGCATATGTAAGCAAAAACATGTAGCTAGCTAGTAGGCAAAAACAGAGAATTTGTAGTACAAGAAAGTGTGACTCACTCGAAGTTGTAAGGAAGTAGTATATCTTCATTGTATTTGAGGCCCTTCAAGAACTCTAGCATGCTGTCCTCTACCTGCTTTTCATAATACTTGCTCATTTTCCATGTGTATTGATTAACGGTGTTTGGGTCAATGAACCCAATGCCATAGCGTCCACCTTTTCTCATTTCATACATCTTCATCCTGCATAATACCACAGAAAAGAATATAGTGAGGATAATTACAGGTAATGATTGATCAAAAGGATCACTACAGCTAGCTTGAGACTTAAATTAATTACAGAAAGAAATCACTTACAGACAATAGCAACTGACGATAGATTTGTCGAGTGCGTCTTGATTGTATAACTGAAACAGTTCAGAATACTCAACGGCCACAGCTTTCTCATGGTAGTAATGATCCTTCTTGACATACACCATGAGGGACTCTCGATCGGATCTCTTGGTAATGTCCATGTACCATTGATGCAATTCATACATTCTCGTTGGGAGCTTCTTGACATCTTCTGGCTTGACCAAAGGTTGGCCCCGGACATATTTCCGTTTTATTTCCTCCTCTGTAATCACAGGCATGTCCTTGATCTCGAGGAGTTGTCCAACAGTGATCTTGAGTTCTTCAGCCTGCATTATATGCTCCTGGGTTATTACCACATCGCCCACCTCGGGAACGTAAACTGTTTGGCCACAATAATATTGGGCGCGCGTACTGTCACGTGTTGTCGG
>NC_041382.1:777758324-777766859 GCF_002162155.2 Triticum dicoccoides
CTACGCACCATAGCTGCGGGGTGTCTCTTCTGCGATTGCTGAGGCGGCGGAGACGGCTGACGGGGCTGAGTTGGACGAGGAGGAGTGGCCTGAAGCTGTGCCGGACTTGGAGGAGGAGTGGCTTGACACTTTGCCGGACTTGGAGGAGGAGGAGTGGCCTCACGCGTTGGTGGACTTGGAGGAGCGGGAGTCTGCTGACTCGGTGGCGGACTTCGACGAGGAGTCGGGTGACGCGGTGTCGGTGGCCTTCGAAAAATGATGCAATCCTTTCTCCATAGGATGATACGATGTTTGGCATCTCCGAGTGTGTGCTCCTCATCACCTCCGGGAATGTCAAGCTCTAGCCCCGAATATTGGTCCACCACCTCATCAACCAAGACACGAGCATAGCCCGCTGGAATCGGGTTGCAATGGAAGGTTGCCTCGGGGGAATTTGAAAAAGCAACGGCGTCCGCCACCTTCATGGATATGTTCTTCATTTTGAAGTGTAGCTCGCAGTTAGTGTTCTCCGTGATGTCATCCACGGAGTATCTATCCAGCACTACTGCGTCGCCCAGGGCGGAACCCACACTGCTTCTCGGCATGGATGGGGTGGTGGTATCCAATGCTGGATCATCCGCTAGCTGCTGCAGCTGCTGAGACCCCCTTTGCTAGCTAAGTGAGTCGATCTGCTCCTGCTGCCGCTGGAATTTAGCTGCCAATTCCACTTGACTTGCTTCTAGGCCTTGAAGGCGTTCATAGTCGAGCTTCCTTTGCTCCTCCTCCATCTTCCTCTTCTTCTCCTCCGCAATCTTCTTTCTCGCACGGGTTCTGTAGTCGGCGTTCCAGTCCGAAAACCCCTCATACCACGGAATAGTGCCCTTGCCTCGTGTTCTTCCCGGGTGTTCAGGATTTCCCAGGGCACGCGTAAGCTCGTCGTTCTCTCTGTTGGGCTGGAACACCCCCGATCGAGCCTCTTCTATTGCAACAAGTAGCGCATTGTCGGCTCCATTCAGACATGCCTTCGTCGAAACATTGCTTGTCTTCGGGTCCAACTCCCCCCCATGCGCATAGAACCAAGTCCTGCACCTGGGGGGCCAGCTCTTACTAACCGGAGTGACACCTGCATCCTCCATCTCTTTCTCAGACTTATCCCACTTAGGCATTGCCACCGCGTAGCCACCTGGCCCCAGCTTATGGAACTTATCCTTTTTTCGGCATTATCCTTGTTTATTCTCGACCGTTCCTTAGCTAATTCTGAATCCTTGAATTTCACGAAATCGTCCCAATGAGCACTTTGATTCTCTAGTATCCCCTCGAATACTGGAGTCTTCCTTCCTCCCTTGACGTACTTCTCCCACGTCATTCTCTTGTGGTTCTTGAATGCAACCGCCATCTTCCTAAAAGCAGTGATGAAGCTATGTACCTGGGGTAGGAGCACGGACCCGTCCCAAAGAGTCCTACCCAAGGACATCCCTAGAAGAAATCACCCATCAATCGACTTGAAGGTACTTCAGTCGACGGGTTCAAGACACTCGACCAAGAAGCTATCACTCGACCAAGAAGCTACCACTCGACCATGAAGCTATTCACTCGACTGCCAGGAGATCTACAGTCACTCCGTAGGCAAACTGTCAGCTGTTAAGTAGTCTTCATGGTCATTACATCACTTTATTAGAGGCGTTACCAATAACGCCCCATCTTAAATGTACTTTAAAACCCTGCATTACTGAGGGCAGGAGGGGGTCGGCGAACTCTATATAAGCCACCCCCTCCTCAGTAGGAAGGGTTCGCACCCCTGTAATCCATACACGCATAATCCAGTCGACCGCCTCCGGGCTCCGAGACGTAGGGCTATTACTTCCTCCGAGAAGGGCCTGAACTCGTAAACCTCGCGTGTAACAACTTCCCAATAGCTAGGATCTAGCCTCTCCATACTCACCCCCCTACATCACTGTCAGAGTTAGAACCACGACAGTTGGCGCCCACCATGGGGCCGGAATCTTAGCGCTTAGTTGGAGAAGTTGTGATTTTTCTCGATCCCTTTGATCATGTTTTCTTGCGGAGTTTTGGTGGAGGACCGCGAGATCCGTCTCGGCACACTCACCTTCATCGTCGACGACTCCGCCTGGCTTTAGGAGGCACCGCTCGACATCGACGCGCTCCCCGCCCGCGGTGCGACACATTTCCGCGCATGCGTTCGTGGCGTCCTCCTGCGGCAACCGTCGACCCAATATGGGTCGGCCCCCGTATCGTCTCCCCGCCCTGTCTCCCACCAGCGCAAGCGCTCCGGTCGGTCAAGACTTTAGCGGTGGGTGAGGCACGCCGTGGCCCGCCAATCGGCAGCCCCGCAAGTCGCGGGCATCGAGCCCGTCGAATCCCTCTACGGCCTGTTCGATCTGTCGACTGGCTCCGTGGAGACCGCATCCGAGTGCGATAGCAGCGATCCAGCGGCTGAGGTTCTGGCGGTCGATGGAACACACAGTCCCCCTGGTTTCCCTCGCACTGATGGAGGCGCGGGTGGGGGCGATCCGTCGCATCCCCACGACGAGTATCTCCCCGAACCTCTCACGTAATTGCAGCGAGAGGAGCTTCGCCACCGGAACATGGACGCGCTCCGCACTCCTATCGTCGGAGAGACCCCCGAGGCCCGGGCCTTGGAGGACGCGCGTTTGGCCAACTTGGCCGAGCGCACTCGACTGGAGAATCTCCAGCGAGCACTTGACGAGCAAGCGCGTCAGCGGGCTCCCGAGTCTAGTCGACGTCAGCTCTTCCCGCCGATGCAGGTATATCGAACCCCAGTTCAGAATCTGGCCACCGCGGCCCGTATAGCAGAATCGATTTAGCCCTCCCAGTCGGAGGCTGGCAGGGGCTTGTTACAGATCAGAGCATTGCTCCGGGCGGCGGGAGACCAGAATTCCGCTGTCTCACAATCGCGGAATAGGATCCACAGTCGATCTGTCGCAACAGATGCAGTCGAGTCAGCTCACAGCCCGAGATCGCCCCCGAGGCGTGAGGGACGTGGTGGCCAACATGATCAGTACAGGAGGAATGAGCAGTATGATCACCGATTCGACCGTGATGATCGACGTCGAGTGCCAACCCCTCCCCCGAGGAGTGGGTCATATGCGCCTCGACGGCAAGATGACAGACGCCCTCATAGTGTTGGGCAGAGGATTCCGGTCGACCCCAGAGACCCAGGCTTTGATGCGAGATCCATCCTCGTTCAAGGTTTGGTTGACAGGAACAGAGCTCGTCGAGAAGGCCACAACAGAGATGCGCCTGCCAGCAGCGGAGTACGTGCTTCAGGGCCAGAGTGTTTCAGTCGAGCCATCAGAGCCACAGTGATACCTCCCAATTTCAGGTTGGCGACTGGAATCGGCAAGTTCACCGGTGAATCTAAGCCTGACACCTGGCTCGAAGATTACCGAGTGGCTGTACAGATTGGCGGTGGCAATGACGAGGTGGCCATGAAGCATTTGCCTCTCATGTTAGAGGGCTCGGCCAGAGCGTGGCTCAATCAGTTGGCACCCAGCAGCATTTACACTTGGGAGGACCTCTCCCGAGTGTTTATCACAACCTTTGAAGGAACATGCAAGCGACCTGCAGGCCTAACAGAGTTACGGTCTTGTGTGCAGAAGCCGAATGAAACTCTGAGGGAATACATCCAGAGGTGGATCACGCTGCATCACTCAGTTGAGAACGTGCCGGACCATCAAGCGGTTTGTGCCTTCAAGGAAGGTGTTAAATACAGAGAGTTGAATCTGAAGTTCGGTCGAACTGGAGAGATGTCTCTGAATCGTATGATGGAGATTGCCACCAAGTATGCTAACGGAGAAGACGAAGATCGACCCCGGAGTGGCAAGCAGAAAGCAGTCGCCCAGGAAACTGGAGGCAATTCCAGTTGGAAGCAGAAGCGGAAGGCCGAGCCAGCCGCTCCTGGGGAGGCCCTGGCCGTAGCCCAGGGAAACTTCAAGGGAAAACCCAAGGGCACCTGGAAGCCCAAAAAAGTCAAGGATCAAGACGGAAATGATGTTTTGGATCTGCCATGTCACATCCACGCCAAGAAGGATGAAGAGGGTAATTTTATTTACCCAAAGCATACCACTCGACAGTGCCGACTCTTGATCCAGCAGTTCCAAGGAAAGCAGTCCAAGGATAAGGAAAAAGAGTTGGACAGGGTCGAGGACAAGGAAGACAGCGACGATGGATACCCCCAAGTCAATTCCACCCTGATGATTTTTGCCGATGTTGAGAGCAAAAGTCGACTGAAAGTCATTAACCGAGAGGTGAACATGGTTGCCCCGGCAACACCCAGTTACCTGAAGTGGTCTCAGACTGCCATCACATTCGACCAGTTTGATCACCCAACGCACATTGCCACCCCTGGGAGGCAAGCTTTGGTGGTCGACCCAATTGTTGAAGGCACTCGACTGACTAAAGTCCTGATGGATGGCGGCAGTGGCCTGAACATACTGTATGCTGAAACATTGAAAGGAATGGGCATTCCGATGTCCAGGCTCAGCACCAGTAGTATGAGTTTCCACGGAGTCATTCCTGGGAAGAAAGCTCAATCACTCGGCCAGATCGCTCTTGATGTGGTTTTCGGTGATTCAAAGAATTACCGCAAGGAAAAGTTGACATTCGAGGTCGTGGACTTCCAAAGTGCTTATCATGCCATTTTGGGCAGGCCAGCTTACGCGCGTTTCATGGCTCGACCATGTTACATGTACCTCAAACTGAAGATGCCGGGCCCTAAAGGGGTAATCACTGTTACAGGCAATCGGAAGAAGGCAGAAGAATGCTTTCAGAAAGGCTCAAAGATTGCAGATGCTCAGATGGCAGTGGTCGAGCTGCAAGAGTACCAAAAGACTGCCGATCTGAGTGAATTGCTACGGGCCAAGAAGCCCGCTTCAGAGTCAGCTTTTCAGTCGACTGGTGAAACGAAGACAGTCCACATTCACCCGACCGACCTCGATGCTGCCCCGACTCATATCTCAACGACGCTTGAATCCAAATAGGAAGAAGCGCTCATCCAGCTCATCCGTGAGAACTGGGACATCTTCGCATGGAAACCCTCTGACATGCCTAGAGTTCCCAGGGGGCTGGCTGAGCACCGTCTGCGGGTCGACTCAAAATTCAAGCCTGTGAAGGAACACCTTCGACGGTCCGCCGTCCAGAAGAAGCAAGCCATTGGCGAGGAGGTGGCTCGGCTCTTAGCAGCAGAGTTTATCCGAGAGATTTACCACTCCGAGTGGCTCGCCAATGTAGTCATGGTCCCCAAGAAGGCAAGTCACTTCGCATGTGCATAGATTTCAAACATATCAATCGGGCCTGCCCGAAAGACCATTTTCCTCTCCCTCGCATCGACCAAATAGTCGACTCGACTGCGGGGTGCGAGAGATTGTCTTTTCTAGATGCTTATTCCGGGTACCATCAGATCCGTCTGTATGGACCCGACGAAATCAAAACAACTTTCATCACCCCATTCGGATGCTTCTGTTATGTCACCATGCCGTTCGGCCTCAAGAACGCCGGAGCCACGTTCATGAGAATGATTCAGAAGTGTTTACTCACTCAAATCAGTCGGAATGTGGAGGCGTACATGGATGATATTGTGGTCAAGTCACGGAAAGGTTCCGACCTGCGAGCTGACCTTGCCGAAACCTTTGCCAACCTCAGGAGGTATGATATCAAGCTCAATCCATCAAAGTGCACATTCGGAGTTCCAGGCGGAAAGTTACTCGGTTTTCTCGTTTCCGAACGAGGGATCGACGCCAATCCTGAGAAAATTGGCACCATACTCCGGATGAAGCGTCCTGTACGCGTGCACGATGTCCAAAAGCTTACAGGCTGCTTGGCCGCTTTAAGTCGATTCATTTCTCGTCTCGGTGAAAAGGCGTTGCCTCTCTACCGACTGATGAAGAAGTCTGACAAGTTCGAGTGGACTCCAGAAGCTGACGCAGCGTTTGCAGAACTCAAAGCTCTGCTCTCCACCCAGCCGGTGCTTGCTGCCCCAATCAGCAAAGAGCCTCTGCTGCTGTACATTGCGGCCATGGGACAAGTTGTCAGTACAGTACTCACGGTCGAGCGGGAAGAAGAAGGAAAGGCCTTCAGAGTTCAGCGCCCAGTCTATTATCTGTCTGAAGTTTTGACCCCTTCAAAACAAAGATACCCTCACTACCAGAAGCTTGTATATGGGATTTACATGACCACGAAGAAGGTTGCACACTACTTCTCTGACCATTCCATTACAGTCGTTAGCGACGCCCCACTGTCAGAGATTCTGCATAACAGAGATGCAACTGGTCGAGTGGCCAATTGGGCGATTGAACTCCTTCCCTTAGATATCAAGTTTGAAGCAAAGAAGGCTATCAAGTCCCAAGCATTCGCAGATTTCATCGCCGAGTGGATTGAACAACAACTTCCGACTCAAGTTCACTCGGAGCACTGGACCATGTTTTTTGACGGATCTAAGATGCTGAATGGTTCCGGTGCTGGGGTAGTTCTAGTCTCCCCCCGAGGAGATAAGCTCAGATATGTTCTCCAGATTCACTTCGATTCCTCCAACAATGAAGCAGAGTATGAAGCACTTCTGTATGGGTTGCGCATGGACATTTCACTCAGCGTCCGTCGCCTCATGGTCTATGGCGACTCAGATTTGGTGGTTAATCAGGTGATGAAGGAGTGGGACGTCAGAAGTCCAGCTATGACTGGTTATTGCAATGCAGTGAGAAAGCTAGAAAAGAAATTCGAGGGGTTAGAGCTTCATCACATCCCCGACTGAAAAACCAAGCAGCTGATGACCTGGCAAAGATAGGCTCGAAGCGAGAATCCATTCCCAGCAATGTGTTTTTGGAGCACATCCGCTCGCCGTCAGTCCAGGAAGATCCTTTCACAGAAGAAGCCCCACAACCAAAAAGTGCCACAGATCCGACTGAAGTCGAAGTTCCTGCTATGGTCGACCTAATCATGGAAGTCTTGGCAATAACTCCCGACTGGACGATACCGTACATCGTGTATATCCTAAGGAAAGAGCTCCCAGAAGACGAGGAAGAGGCTCGACAGATCGTTCGCCGATCTAAGGCCTTCACAGTCATAAAGGGGCAGTTGTATAGAGAAAGCGCGGCTGGAATCGGTCAGAAGTGCATAACACCAGAAGAAGGTCGGATAATCCTTGATGATATCCACTCGGGAACCTGTGGCCACCATGCGTCCTCTCGGACCATTGTGGCTAAAGCATACCGAGCGGGATTCTTCTGGCCTAGAGCAAATGAGATGGCAAAAGAGATAGTCGACAAGTGCGGAGGCTGCCAGTTCTACTCCAACATGTCACACAAGCCTGCATCAGCCCTGAAGACCATTCCTCTCGTCTGGCCATTTGCTCTCTAGGGACTGGATATGGTTGGTCCACTGAGAACAGGCAGGAGCGGTTTCACGCATGTGCTTGTGGCAGTCGACAAGTTCACCAAATGGATCGAAGCCAAGCCTATCAAGAACCTCGATGCTGGCACTGCTATCAGTTTCGTCAAAGGACTAACATTCAGATATGGAGTCCCTCATAGCATCATCACCGACAATGGGTCAAACTTCGATTCGGACTAGTTCAGAGCTTTTTGCGCCTCTCAAGGCACACGAGTCGACTACGCGTCGGTCGCGCATCCTCAGTCGAATGGGCAAGCTGAAAGAGCAAATGGTCTGATTCTTAAAGGACTGAAACCTCGGCTGATGCGTGATCTCAAGCACGCGGCAGGTGCTTGGGTCGACGAGCTTCTGTCAGTTCTGTGGGGATTGAGGACCACCCCTAACCGGTCGACTGGAAGAACTCCATTCTTTCTGGTTTATGGAGCCGAAGCGGTTCTGCCAAGTGATCTTCTTCACAACGCGCCCCGAGTCGAGCTTTACACCGAAGATGAAGCAGAACAGGCCCGGCAAGACGCAGTCGACCTCCTCGAAGAAGAGAGGGAGATGGCCATGATTAGATCGACCATTTATCAGCAAGACTTGCGTCGATTCCACGCCCGAAATGTGAAGAGTCGAGCCTTCCAAGAAGGAGATTTGGTCCTCCGAGTGGACCAACAGAAACCACACAAGCTTGCTCCCACTTGGGAAGGTCCCTTCATCACCACCAGAGTCCTCCACAATGGAGTGTATCACCTCTTCAATGTTGATCGCCAGATCGACGAGCCTCGAGCTTGGAATGCGGAACTACTCCGCCCCTTTTACACTTGAGCTCAACCTTGGACGAGATGTAATAAGAAAAATTCCCGCAGTTCGTTTTTATCAAAGGCAAGAGTGTTCCATTAATTGTTTTCACTTTTGTTTACATACGAAATCCCCCAGTGGGTGACTTAGCTGCGAATCCGCCTCACCTAAGTTTGAAAAATCCTACCGAGTGGAGAGCGATCCTCCCACTCGGGGGCTTAGCTGCAGTCCAGCACTCGCCTAAGTTCTCTCATTTAGAGACTTAGCTGCAGTCCGGCACTCGCCTAAGTTTGAAAAAATCCTACCGAGTGGAGAGCGATCCTCCCACTCGGGGGCTTAGCTGCAGTCCAG
>NC_041382.1:777767041-777804431 GCF_002162155.2 Triticum dicoccoides
CTGCAGTCCAGCACTCGCCTAAGTTCTCTCATTTAGAGACTTAGCTGCAGTCCGGCGCTCGCCTAATTTTGAAAAAATCCTACCGAGTGGAGAGCGATCCTCCCACCCGGGGGCTTAGCTGCACTCCAGCACTCGCCTAAGTTCTCTCATTTAGAGACTTAGCTGCAGTCCGGCGCTCGCCTAAGTTTGAAAAAATCCTACCGAGTGGAGAGCGATCCTCCCACTCGGGGGCTTAGCTGCAGTCCAGCACTCGCCTAAGTTCTCTCATTTAGAGACTTAGCTGCAGTCCGGCGCTTGCCTAAGTTTGAAAAATCCTACCGAGTGGAGAGCAAACCTCCCACTCGGAGGCTTAGCTGCAGTCCAGCGCTCACCTAAGTTCTCCTACGAAGAGACTTAGCTGCGGTCGGCACTCGCCTAAGTTTGAAAAATCCTACCGAGTGGAGAGCAAACCTCCCACTCGGGGGCTTAGCTGCAGTCCAGTACTCGCCTAAGCTCTCCTACGAAGAGACTTAGCTGCGGTCAGCACTCGCCTAAGTTTGAAAAATCCTACCGAGTGGAGAGCAAACCCCCACTCGGGGGCTTAGCTGCAGTCCAGCACTCGCCTAAGTTCTCCTACGAAGAGACTTAGCTGCAGTCAGCACTCGCCTAAGTTTAAAATCCTACCGAGCGAGAGCAAACCTCCCGCTCGGAGGCTTAGCTGCAGCCCAGCGCTCGCCTAAGTATGAAACACTTCTCATGTCCCAAGGACGACGAGAGGCAGGTCGACTGCCACCTTCTCCTTCGGAGCTGCACCACAGACACAAAGTTATTTCGAGTGAAGTTCAAATCCCACTCGACGGGTCGTCCACGAAGAGATTCAATGACAAATCAATTACGGATAAAGCCTAAAAGGTCCTAGAAACCTCAGGTCAAAGTACTCGAGCCCCCGGCTCGGTAGAGTTTAACTGTTACACTTCCACTCGGCATTCCGATGCAAATTTAAGGCAGAGTTTAACGGTTTACAAAATACACTCGGCATTCCGAGGCAAGTTTTTTCATTCCTCAGGAGGAGGAGGACTGGCAGGGGCCACGAACTCATCCAAGTTGATCCCATCTGCGATGCGGGTAGCAGCAGCAATAAATGTCTCCATGAAGTCCTGGAAGTTGTGCTTCCTCGTGTTGGCGACTTGGATGGCGGCCAGCTTCTCCTCCCGCACCTCCTTACAATGGACGCGGACCAGGGACAGAGCCACGTCAGCGCCACACCAAGCTGAAGACTTCTTCCACTCCTGCACTCGGTCAGAGATTCCATTGAGTCGAGTCATCAGAGACTCGAGATCATTCTAGAGAGTAGATTCCGGCCAAAGTGTCGGGTCGATCCGCGTCATGGCAACCTTCAGTCGAGCCAAGTAATCCACGACGCCGTCAACACGAGACTCCAGACGGAGCACGTTCATTGCGGCCTCGTCCTTCACAAGAGAGTTAACAGGGTCCAAGCTCGGCTCCACTCGACTGGTCTCCTCTTCAAAATTCTGGCAAAGCTCTGCATACAAGATTCAAGGATAAGACAATTTTCACAGAATGAGTCGACTCAAAAACCAGTCGGAACTGAACGCGCACCTTCAAGCTTAAGGTACAACTTCTTGGCGAGGCTCCCCAAGTAGCTCTCCAGGTCGTTTCTCCCGCGAGCGAGGCCTTCCAGCTTCTCGCTCAGGGTGAGGTTCTCCTTCTTCCAACATGAACACTCCCTGTTGGCTTCATTCAGAGCGGTCTTGAGCTTGGTATTCTCTTGTTCTAAGTGGTCGACCGAAGCTAGCTTCTGTGCGGCCAGAGCGGTCTTGTCATCAGCCTCCTTACGGGCAGCAGCCAAGTCCTGATCCTTCTTCGCCAGAGCTTCTTTCAGTTTTTCTGCAAAAAATGATGATTGAGTCGGAGAAAGCAAAAAGATACTCAAGCCTAAAAACTAACCAGTCGACAAAGGCGTCTTACCTGCGGCGCCGTCTCTGACCGTCTGCAGTTCTGTCCTGGCCAGCTCCAGATCAAGGTTCATTTGAATTTGCTGCTTCTCCAAGTCAGCCAAGCGGGTTCCAAGATCACAAGATTTCTGAAGTCAAAGAGGAGGAGTTACAATTTTAGTAAAAATGAAAAAGTAACAAAGGCAGTAAATACTAAGACTACGGTCGACTGCCAGCAGTCCACCATAGTCTCGGGGACTACACCCAGTGGGTGCACTCAGCGTGCCCTCACCGGTTCCTATCCCACTCGACCGATCCTTGAAGTCGAGTCCAAGACAAGCTGCTTCCGAGCAGTTAAGAGACAATAACAGAGTTTCTAAGACTACAGCCGAAGCAAAAAATTCGACAGTAGCCTCGGGGACTACACCCAGTGGGTGCACTCAGCGTGCCCCCACAGTAAAAAAGAGAAGAGCGAAGACAGAGCGAAGAAATTCAACTACAACGACTCAATTTAAAGACTACAGTCGACCGCCAGTAGTCCACCGTAGTCTCGGGGACTACACCCAGTGGGTGCACTTAGCGTGCCCCCACTCGTCCAAGAATTGGCAAAAACACCCAGTGGGTGTACAAACTTAAAGATCTTCGGAAAAGAGATTCTTCAAAGAACATACCAAAACAGACCAAGTGTTGAAGTCGACTGACCTGGACATTGCTCTGAAGAGCCGAGCTTGCGTCGTAAGCCGCCTGGCAAGCCTCCCGAGCCACTTTTACCTGCTCCATCATGACTCCAGCCTGGCGTACAGCCTCCTTCGCAGCAGCCGCTTGGTCCTCAGGGACGGGGTATGCAGCAAAAAGCGAAGACGGATCTGCAGTCGACGCTGAAGGCTGCACACTCGTCAAAGGAACAGCGAAAGTCACGGAAGCCCGAGTGGGTTCGCCATCATCCCGAACTGCAGCCTCAGGCGCGGGAGTGGATTTCGGAGCCTTGCCAGCCAACACCTTCTTCTTCCTCTTCACCCTCAGTGGTGTGTTGTCGTCGTCGTCCGGGAGGTCGATAACATGAGGAGGAGCTGCAAGGAAAACATTCAATCGACCAACGCTTCAGTCAACTCGTAAGCAGGACGGCAGTGATCGTACCAGGGTTGGAGGTGACAGCGTCCTCCATCTCTTGGTCGTCGTTCCTGGCAGAGACCTCAGAAGTTGCACCACTGCAAATCTCAAAAGTTAGTCAGTTGGCCCAGTGAATCGACCAAGGATCCGTCCACAGTCGACAAAGGAAAGCAAGTGTTGTTGTTACCCCGAAATGGTGGGAACAGCTATCTTCATTTTGGGCAAGGCCTTGGGCGGCTTAGATGGCGCCGTTCGTGGGTGCTTGGGAGCCTTCCCGGTCGGCGGAGGAGAAGAAGTCCGAGGGCGTCTCGACGACTGCCCAACAGGAGCGGCCGCCTTGCCACGTTCCTGCGCTGGATCGTGGGCGAGCTTGGACCGTCCCTCCGGGCGGGAGGGTTCAGCCTCCTCCTCCTCCTCACTGGAGAAGATGTCGTCGCCCTCCTCTCCCTCACCGTCGGACTCCCACTCGACCTGGTCGTCCCCGCTCTCGCCTCCGCTCCCCTCACCTTCCTCGGTCGGCCCTTGTGCCCCGTTGGGCGTAGAGTACATCTCAGTGGTAGCCTGGAGGACAACGGACAGGACGAAAGTCAGTCGACTCACACAAAGAAGACTAATACAGAAGGCCAGATATCCGACACAAAGACATACCTGATCCACTTCATATGAGTTGTCGAGTGGAATCACCCTCCTGGCTCCTCGGGGGTTGTCTTTGTTCCCCGTGATGCTTGACAGCCACCCCTCCAGCATCTCATCGGTGACCTCCTCCGGGTGGATCCGAGTGGTGTCGTCAAGGCCAGAATACAGCCACATCGGATGGTCTCGCACCTGGAGCGGTTGGATGCGCCTCTAGAGAAAGACCTCTAACAGGTCCATCCCAGTCACCCCCTCACGGACAAGTTCAACCACTCGACCCGCCAATACCTTGACTTGGGCACTTTCCTCCGGCGTGACCTTCATAGAGATAGGCTTCTCTGCTCGGTCAAGTGAAAAAGGAGGAAGACCGGTCGACTGCCCGGGGGTCGCCTGGTCCTGGCAGTAGAACCAGGTCGACTGCCAGCCGCGGACCGACTCCGGGAAGGTGATAAAGGGGAAACAGCTCTTCCCCCTCGTCTGGATCGCCAGACCCCCGCACAACTGGATGACTTGCGTCTTCTCGTCACTCGACTTGGCCTTCTTCACCGACTGGGAGCGGCAAGTAAAGATATGCTTGAAAAGCCCCCAATGCGGACGGCAACCCAGGAAGGCCTCGCACATGGAAATGAACGCGGCAAGGTAGACTATGGAATTGGGGGTAAAGTGATGGAGCTGCGCTCCGAAGAAATTCAAGAAGCTCCGGAAGAATGGATAGGGAGGCAGAGAAAACCCTCGGTCGATGTGGGTGGCGAGGAGCACGCACTCACCGTCGCGGGGTTGCGGCTCAATCTCCCTCCCCGGGAGACGCGCGGCCTCATGGGGAATGGCTCCTCCCTCGACCATGTCGTCGAGATCTTCCTGCCGGAGCACCGATGGCATCCAATCGCCCTGAATCCAACCCTTGGGCAGGGTGGTCCGGGAGGAAGATCCACCTCGCGAAGACTTCTTTCCTTTCCCCGCCGCCGCCGCCTTCTTCGCACGCTCCAAAGCAGTGGTCTTGCCCTTCACCATCGTCGCCGGCGAGGTCTCGCATGGGCTAACGGCGCTAGGGTACGGCCGAGGGTCGCAGGAGAGCTGGCGAAGGGAGAGAGGAAGAAAGAAAGAAGGAAGCAGAAGAGAAGCGCGCGGCTTGGAAACCCCGAGCCGGCAACTTATAAGGGGCTGCTCCTGAGTGACTGACCGGTAGGCCCAGGCAGCCCAGTCAATCCCGCAACAGACGCGCGCGCAGTACGTGGCGAAAAAGGCGATGCGAGGATCGAGGAGTTTCCGCTTTTTCACTTCCGATTACTGCGGCTACTCCCGTCCCGCGCGCTTCCCAAAATCCAAATCCCGTGAGATCCGCGGGCCGCAGAACCGCTTGCCAAAAACAGAGTATCCCGCTCGTACCAACACTCGGCATGTCGCAAGCAAGGATATTCACTCGACGAAGGGCCTGGAATGGATCAAGGCGACTGAAAGAGGTTGGTGACGTCGTCCGCGACAACTGACCCTAAGCGAGGCACTCTTACAACCTTGAAGAACCGGTCGGAAAGGATCCCCAACCCTTCCCCCACTCTAACCTCGATCCATTCGGGGGCTAATAATGAAGCTATGTACCTGGGGTAGGAGCACGGACCCGTCCCAAAGAGTCCTACCCAAGGACATCCCTAGAAGAAATCACCCATCAATCGACTTGAAGGTACTTCACTCGACGGGTTCAAGACACTCGACCAAGAAGCTATCACTCGACCAAGAAGCTACCACTCGACCATGAAGCTATTCACTCGACTGCCAGGAGATCTACAGTCACTCCGTAGGCAAACGGTCAGCTGTTAAGTAGTCTTCATGGTCATTACAGCACTTTATTAGAGGTGTTACCAGTAACGCCCCATCTTAAATGTACTTTAAAACCCTGCATTACTGAGGGCAGGAGGGGGTCGGCGAACTCTATATAAGCCACCCCCCTCCTCAGTAGGAAGGGTTCACAACCCTGTAATCCATACACGCATAATCCAGTCGACCACCTCCGGGCTCCGAGACGTAGGGCTATTACTTCCTCCGAGAAGGGCCTGAACTCGTAAACCTCGCGTCTAACAACTTCCCAATAGCTAGGATCTAGCCTCTCCATACTCACCCCCCTACATCACTGTCAGAGTTAGAACCACGACAAGCAGTGTCCTTGACTTTCCGCACGTCTGCTTCTGTGAAATTATCTGGTAAGGTGAAATGTTCCATGAGAGTATCCCAAAGCAGATTTTTTTGCTTCTCGTCGACAAAAGTAACATCTGGACGTGGATTTGCTGGCTTTCTCCATTCTTGAAGGGAGATCGGGAGTTGGTCCTTCACAATAACTCCGCACTGACGAACGAACTTGTCCGCAATCTTCTTAGGCTCTAATGGTTCGCCATTAGGTCTGATTGCCTCGATATTGTACTTTACGCCCTCCTTCAACTTTTTGTTCGGGCCTCGTTTCGTCCTTTTGCCTGAAGATTTGCTCGATCCGGATGGCTGAAAGAAGAAAGATCGATTCGTTAATATATCTTCAACTCATTTAAAACATGTGATGATCACCAGATTCCTGCTTATATAAATATATATACCTCACCGGTGTTTGTTGTTTCAGGATCAACATGTTCTTCGTCGTAGTTCATGACTTCATCTTCTCGGTCGTCGCGATCGAATATCATATCACCCTCTCCGATGTTGTTTAGAAATTCGGAACCGTCAAAATCTTCTTCATTCTGATCATCATCTGGCCCGCGTATGATATCGAGCATGGTCTGTTCTCTATCTCTGTCGGTATTGTCCGCCATAGCTTTTATTTAACTATGCCAAAAGAAATATAAAACAATTTAGTATAATCTCGAATAATAGATATAATCTCGAATACATCGTCTCGAATAATAGATATAATCTCGAATACATCATCTCAAATAATAGATATAATATTGAATACATCACTAGCTAGCTAGCTAGCAAGCTAATAAAGATCGAATAGTACAGAGTAATCTAGGCCAGTCGCGGTTCCTGAGGTGCGGGCGGTGGACACCCAAAGAGAAGGAACCATCACTGGATCATAGCTCGGGTGATCTCCCCAAAGAACCTGCCAGGTATTGGAGAACCTGACGTCCATAGCAGCCATGTAGCGATGGACGTGCTCGTCCTCCTCCCTGACACGGTGACGTACCACCTCCGGCGGGGCCGGCTCCCTCCGCACCGAAAGTGGCCCACGTGAATGCCACCAAAGGAGATGAGGGTCGACGACGGGACCCGGGGCCGGGTTCCTCACCAAGCGTCGCGCCCCTGAAGGTAGCACCTCCCAGTGCCAGCCCAGCGGAGCCCAGTCCCGGACATGGGTCCTCTGAAGCAGGACGTCGTCGCGGACGTGTCGACGGCGAGGATGCGGGCCGGGCATCGTTGACAACAAAATACTATATGCCGCAAAAGTAAAGTAACATTTTTTAAATGATGGATTGTGATGATTTCATATATGCAAATTCTAAATTTTATAACTAAAAATATAAGAAACTAAAAAAACATCGATCATCGTCTAACAATTTGAAATTAATCTAATTCATCTAGCTAGCTAAAACTAACATTTCCAAAATTTCTAACATTTCTATATAACTAACATTTCTATAACATTTGACATTATATATATTATAACTAACATTTCTACAAACTATTTGACATTAATCTAATCTAATTAATTAATTCATCTAAAACTTTGTATGAAAAACAGAAAAACAGAAAAAACTAAAAGCTAAAAAGAGAAAAATTGTGTGTGTGTGCGCGTCTAGTGTGTGTGTAGTGTGTGTGTGTGTGCATGTAGTGTGTGTGTGCGCGCGCGCGTGTGTGTGCGCACAGTCGGCGCCGGCGCCGGTGTGCGCTACGATCGATTGGAGGGAGGAGAGGGGCCGGGGAAGGGGCTCACAGCGCGCGCGGGCAAGGTCGAGGCGACGACGACGGCGAGGGCGAGGTCGATCCAAAGGCGACGGCGACGGCGAAGCGAGGGGATCGGCGACCGGGACGGCGACGGGGGTGCCGCGGAGTCGACGGGGACGACGCGACGAGGACGGGGGCGTCGCGGAGTCGACGGGGACGGCGCGACGGGGGCGGCGACGGCGCGGGACGGGGCGGCGGCAGAGAGAAGTGGGAGATGAGAAACTGAAAATTTTCGAAGTGTTTCTTATATAGGGGACACCTTTAGTACCGGTTGGAGCCACCAACCGGTACTAAAGGCCTGTTTTGGCCAGGCTAAGCGGGGGGGAGCACCCCCCTTTAGTACCGGTTCCTGGCTCCAACCGGTACTTAAGGCCCCCCCTTTAGTACCAGTTCGTGCCACGACCCGGTACTAAAGGGGGTGCGCTGCCAGGCGAGGGGCGCAGAAGTTTAGTCCCACCTTGCTCCAACCGGTACTAAAGGCCTGTTTTGGCCAGGCTAAGCGGGGGGGAGCACCCCCGTTTAGTACCGGTTCCTGGCTCCAACCGGTACTAAAGGCCCCCCCTTTAGTACCAGTTGGTGCCACGACCCGGTACTAAAGGGGGTGCGCTGCCAGGCGAGGGGCGCAGAAGTTTAGTCCCACCTCGCTAGCCGAAGGGCGCTCACACCTGCTTATAAGCCCTGGCGCCGCTGCTGTCTCGAGCTCCTCTCTAAAGCAGGCCTTCTGGGCCTACCTCTGCTACTCTGCCCTGTGGGGCCTATTGGGCTTGCGGGCCTGCATCCTGGCCCAACAACAGGTTGGGTTTCTAGTCGTATGCAGGCCGCTGTGGCCCGGTAGGTGGGCTTTTTTCATTTAGTTTTTTCTTTTCTGCTTTATTTATTTTGTTTTATTTATTTTTAGTTGTTTTTTTGCAGCATTTAGAGTTTCTTTGTGAATATTTTTGATAGTTTTTAGAAACTTTCAGTTAGTGCCGGTAGTTTTTAAATTTGAATAGTTTAAATTTTGAATTATTTGAAATTTGTGTGAATCACTAGTTTGTGAATAACTTAACTTTAAAAATACATTTTCCAGTGATTCTTTTTTATTATGTTTAATATTAGTGTGTTTTATCATTATATTCAATTTGGTAATGCTTAAGTTATTTAAAAATGAAATACCTTTGTAACGGATGAGTTTTCGTCCGAAACCCTGATACTTCGAAACAGATTGTCCATTTTGTACATGAAGTGCATCCAGTTTTTGCGGTAACCCTCTCTACTTTTTTGCACATGCTATGTGGGTGAAATTATGATACCATGCCAACTTTCATCCTTTTCTGAGTTCATTTAAAATGCTTTTCAATTTCAGGGTCATTTAGCTGAAAAAATCAATAAATGCATGAAAGAATTTGCTTGCACATAAAATTTCTTCGCGTTTCAAATGCCAAAACACATAACTAGCTACCCTAACTATTACAGAGATTCCCTCCTGGGTATGAAACACAGAAGAAAGTGATGATAGCTAAGCCGATCACATCCCAGATCTTTGGGTGTGAAACTTTTTCTTCGCGTGTGTCCCTTTGCGTCGTAGCCATGGAAAATCTTCATCATTTAACGGGATGCTTGGGTCAATATTCACTGTGAATGGAGCAATTTCATCAAACTTTTCATAATCTTCTGACTTGTCTGTCTTGTCATCCACTCCCATGATGTTTCTCTTCCCAGAAAGAACTATGTGCCGCTTTGACTCACCGTACGATGCATTCGCTTCCTTATCTTTTCTTTTTCTTGGCTTGGTAGACATGTCCTTCACATAGAAAACCTGTGCCACATCATTGGCTAGGACGAATGGTTCGTCTGCATACGCAAGATTGTTGAGATCCACTGTTGTCATTCCGTACTGCGCGTCTTCCGTTACCCCGCCTCGTGTCATATTGACCCATTTGCACCGAAACAAAGGGACCTTCAAACCACGTCGATAGTCAAGTTCCCATATGTCCTGTATATAACCATAATATGTTTCCTTTCCCGTCTTGGTTTCTGCATCAAAGCGGACACCACTGTTTTGGTTGGTGCTCTTCTTATCTTGGGCGATCGTGTAAAATATATTACCATTTATCTCGTACCCTTTGAAAGTCATTATATTCGAAGATGGTAACTGGGACAGCAAGTACAGGTCATCTTGAATAGAGGTGTCATGCATGGTACGTGCTTGCAACCAGCTGGAGAAACTCCTGGTTTGTTCACGTGTAATCCAGTCATCAGACCGCTCCGGGTGTTCGGAGCGTAGCAAATTCTTGTGTTCATCCATATACGGAGCCACCAAGGCAGAATTCTGTAGAACTGTGTAGTGTGCTTCAGTGAGAGAATGTCAGTCCATACATATTATTTGTTCCCCTCCTAGCGTGCCTTTTCCATCCAGTCTGCCCTTATGCCGCGATTCAGGAACACCAATCGGCTTAAGGTCAGGAATAAAGTCAATACAAAACTCAATAACCTCCTCATTTTGACGGCCCTTGGAGATGCTTCCTTCTGGCCTAGCACGGTTATGAACATATTTCTTTAAGACTCCCATGAACCTCTCAAAGGGGAACATATTGTGTAGAAATACAGGACCCAAAACGTTAATCTCTTCGCATAGGTGAACTAGGACGTGCGTCATGATGTTGAAGAAGGATGGTGGGAACACCAACTCGAAACTGACAAGACATTGCACCAAATCATTCTGTAACCTTGGTATGATTTCTGGATCGATTACCTTCTGAGAGATTGCATTGAGAAATGCACATAGCTTCACAATGGCTAATCGAACGTTTTCCGGTAGAAGCCCCCTCAATGCAACCGGAAGCAGTTGCGTCATAATCACGTGGCAGTCATGAGACTTTAGGTTCTGGAACTTTTTCTCTGCCATGTTTATTATTCCCTTTATATTCGACGAGAAGCCAGACGGTACCTTAATACTGAGCAGGCATTCAAAGAAGATTCCCTTCTCTTCTTTGGTAAGAGCGTAGCTTGCATGACCCTGATGTATGCCGTCTTTTCCGTGCATACGTTGCTGGTCCTCCCGTGCCTCAGGTGTATCTTTTGTCTTCCCATACACGCCCAAGAAGCCAAGCAGGGTCACACAAAGATTCTTCGTCACGTGCATCACGTCGATTGCGGAGCGGACCTCGAGGTCTTTCCAACAGGGCAGGTCCCAAAATATAGATTTCTTCATCCACATGGGTGCGCGTCCGTCAGCGTCATTTGGAACAGGTTGTCCACCAGGACCCTTTCCAAAGACCACCTTTAAATCCTTGGCCATATCATGTACATCAGCACCAGTACGGTGGTGAGGCTTCGTCCGGTGATCTGCCTCACCTTTGAAATGCTTGCCTTTCTTTCTTACGGGATGCCTGATCGGAAGAAATCCACGATGTCCCAGGTACACATTCTTCTTACAATTAGCCAAACATATACTGTCGGTATCGTCCAAACAGTGCGTGCATGCGCGGTATCCCTTGTTTGTCTGTCCTGAAAGGTTACTGAGAGCAGGCCAATCATTAATGGTCACGAACAACAACGCCTTTAGGTCAAATTCTTCCCCCATGTGCTCATCCCACACACGTACACCTGTTCCATTCCACAGTTGTAAGAGTTCTTCAACTAATGGCCTTAGGTACACATCAATGTCGTTGCCGGGTTGCTTAGGGCCTTGGATGAGCACTGGCATCATAATGAACTTCCGCTTCATGCACAACCAAGGAGGAAGGTTATACAAACATAGAGTCACAGGCCAGGTGCTATGGTTGCTGCTCTGCTCCCCAAAAGGATTAATGCCATCTGCGCTTAGACCAAACCATACGCTCCTTGCGTCATCTGCAAACTCCTTCCCGTACTTTCTTTCGATTTTTCTCCACTGCGACCCCTCAGCGGGTACTCTCAACTTTCCATCTTTCTTACGGTCTTCTCTGTGCCATCGCATTGCCTTGGCATGCTCTTTGTTTTGGTACAAACGTTTCAACCGTGGTATTATAGGAGCATACCACATCACCTCGACATCACCAGGGTCATCGCGGCAGATCTTATAGAGCAATGCACCACATACCGGGCAAGCGTTCAAATCCTCGTACTCACCGCGGTAGAGGATGCAATCATTAGGGCATGCATGTATCTTCTGCACCTCTAATCCTAGAGGGCAGACAACCTTCTTTGCTTCGTACGTACTCTCGGGCAATTCGTTGTCCTCTGGAAGCATATCCTTTATCATTACCAGCAACTTTCCAAATCCCTTGTCAGATACACCATTCTCTGCCTTCCATTGCAGCAATTCCAGTGTAGTGCCCAGCTTTTTCTTGTCACCTACGCAATTCGGGTACAACAATTTTTTGTGATCCTCTAACATGCGCTGCAACTTCTTCTTCTCCAAATCACTTGCGCAGTTTCTCTTTGCATCGGCAATGGCCCGACCTAGATCATCAATGGGCTTATCTGATGCCTCTTCTTCAGCTTCTTCCCGCATTGCCGGCTCAGCTTCTTCCCACATTACCGGCTCAGCTTCTTCCCCCATTGTTGTATCATCGTAATCAGGGAACCCATGGCCAGGATAGCTGTCGTCGTCCTCTTCTTCTTCATTGTCTTCCATCATAACCCCTCTTTCTCCGTGCTTGGTCCAAACATTATAATGGGGCATGAAACTGGTCTTAAACAGGTGGACGTGAATGGTTCTTGACGTAGAGTAATTGTGACCATTCTTACAGAGAGCACATGGACAAGGCATAAAACCATCCGCCCGCTTGTTTGCCTCAGCCGCAAGCAGAAAAGTACGCACGCCCTCAACGAACTGGGGAGAGCATCGGTCATCGTACATCCATTGCCGGCTCATCTTCATTACACAACACCGAATAGACCAAATTAATACAAGTTCATACATAAAGTTCATACAACACTTAAATGCAACAAACAGATAACTCTCTAGCTAAAGCATTTAAATGCAACAACAAATACGATCAAGATCGCAACTAAGGTAACAATGGATCCAACAGCATAATGATACCAAGCCTCACTATCGATGGCATATTTTCTAATCTTTCTAATCTTCAAGCGCATTTTCTCCATCTTGATCTTGTGATCATCGACGACATCGGCAACATGCAACTCCAATTCCATCTTCTCCCCCTCAATTCTTTTCAATTTTTCTTTCAGGTACTCGTTTTCTCTTTCAACTAAATTTAACCTCTCGGCAATAGGGTCGGTTGGAATTTCAGGTTCAGATACCTCCTAGAAAAAATTTCTATGTCAACTTGATGGGCATAATTTGTCATAAACACGAAACGCAACTAGTTTTAAAAGAGAATATACATACCACATCCGAATCATAACAAGGACTAGGGCCGACGGGGACGGATATCAAAACCATGGCACTATATGTATAACAAACAACGTACGGGTAAGATAATTATACGAGTAACTATATATCCAAATCACAAACATCAATTTTTTATATAAAATTTCATGAACAAGAGGCTCACCACAAGGTGGTGCCGGCGACGGGACGGTGCCGGCGATCGACGGTGGCTACGATGGAGATTTAGAAGGCACTAAGTAAACCACACCTACATATGCAAACTAAGTGTTATTTTTTACCTCAAATTGCATATAAATCAAATACTAGCACATATATATATATATATATATCCTCCCAAATTACTAAACTCACAAATTAATCACTATATAAACCAATGCAAGAGCTAATCTAGCAATGAGAGATGAAAGGACAAAGTTGCTAACCTTTGTGATCATTTGAATGGATGAGGGCCTTCAAATCTTGACAAATTTTGGGCAAAATGTGTGATGAGCTCAAGAGGAAGAGGGGAAGAACAGAGGGGAGAGGGGAAAGGGGAAGAACAGAGCGAGCTCGGGTGGACGAAGGGTTTATGTAGGACGACCTTTAGTACCGGTTCGTGCCAAGAACCGGTACTAAAGGGGCTGGAGGGGCCCCAGTCTGACAACATCCTGCCACCACTCTCATTAGTACCGGTTCGTGGCACGAACCGGTGCTAAAGGTTCGCCACGAACCGGTACTAATGAAAGCGGCCCGGCTAGCCGTTGGAACCGGCACTAATGTATACATTAGTGCCGGCTCAAATACAAACCGGAACTAATGTGCTTGACGATTGACCCTTTTTCTACTAGTGTCTTTTGAGCTAGGTAGTTTTGCTCAATGTGCTTCACTTATATCTTTTGAGCGTTATAATTTTGCTCTATGTGCTTCACTTAGATCTTTTAGAGCACGGTGGTGGTTTGTTTTAAAGAAACTATTGATCTCTCATGCTTCACTTAAATTATTTTGAGAGTCTTAATAGCATGGTAAATTATTTAATGTTAATATGCTTCGTATTCATGATTTATGAAATTTTCTTTTGAGTGTGTTGAATACTAAGAGAAGATTGAAGCATGATAATTGTTTTGAGATATGGAGGTGATAATATTAGAGTCATGCTAGTTTAGTAGTTGTGAATTTAAAGAACACTTGTGTTAAAGTTTGTGATTCCCGTAGCATGCACGTATGGTGAACCGTTATGTGATGAAGTCGGAGCATGACTTATTTATTGATTGTCTTCCTTATGAGTGGCGGTCGGGGACGAGCGATGGTCTTTTCCTACCAATCTATCCCCCTAGGAGCATGCGCGTAATACTTTGCTTTGATAACTTCTAGATTTTTGCAATAAGTATATGAGTTCTTTATGACTAATGTTGAGTCCATGGATTATACGCACTTTTCCCATCCTTCCACCTTTGCTAGCCTCTCTAATACCGCGCACCTTTTGCCGGTATCATACACCCACCATATACCTTCCTCAAAACAGCCACCATATCTACCTATCATGGCATTTCCATAGCCATTCCGAGATATATTGCCATGCAACTTTCCACCGTTCTGTTTATTATGACACGCTCCATCATTGTCATATTGCTAGCATGATCATGTAGTTGACATCGTATTTGTGGCAAAGCCACCGTTCATAATTCTTTCATACATGTCACTCTTGATTCATTGCATATCCCGGTACACCGCCGGAGGCATTCATATAGAGTCATATTTGTTCTAAGTATTGAGTTGTAATTGTTGAGTTGTAAGTAAAATAAAAGTGTGATTATCATCATTTTTTAGAGCATTGTCCCAAGTGAGGAAAGGATGATGGAGACTATGATTCCCCCATAAGTCGGGATGAGACTCCGGACGAAAAATAAAAAAATAAAAAATAAAAAAAGAGGCCATAAAAAAGAAAAGGCCCAAATAAAAAAAATGAGAGAAAAGGAGAGAAGGGACAATGCTACTATCCTTTTACCACACTTGTGCTTCAAAGTAGCACCGTGATCTTCATTATAGAGAGTCTCTCGTTATGTCACTTTCATATACTAGTGGGAATTTTTCATTATAGAACTTGGCTTGTATATTCCAATGATGGGCTTCCTCAAATTGCCCTAGGTCTTCGTGAGCAAGCGAGTTGGATGCACACCCACTTAGTTTCTTTTGATTAGCTTTCATATACTTATAGCTCTAGTGCATCCGTTGCATGGCAATCCCTACTCACTCACATTGATATCTATTAATGGGCATCTCCATAGCCCGTTGATACGCCTAGTTGATGTGAGACTATCTTCCCCTCTTTTTATCTTCTCCACAACAACCATTCTATTCCATATAAGTGCTATAACCATGGCTCACGCTCATGTATTGCGTGAAGATCGAAAAAGTTTTGAAAAAGTTAGAGTATGAAACAATTGCTTGGCTTGTCATCGGGGTTGTGCATGATTTAAATACTTTGTGTGGTGAAGATAGAGCATAGCCAGACTATATGATTTTGTAGGGATAACTTTCTTTGGCCATGTTATTTTGAGAAGACATAATTGCTTTATTAGTATGCTTGAAGTGTCATTATTCTTTATGTCAATATGAACTTTTGTCTTGAATCTTTCTAATCTGAATATTCATACCACAATTAAGAAATTTTGCATTGAAATTATGCCAAGTAGCACTCCGCATCAAAAATTCTATTTTTATCATTTACCTACTCAAGGACGAGCAGGAATTAAGCTTGGGGATGCCTGATACGTCTCCAACGTATCTATAATTTTTGATTGCTCCATGCTATATTATCTACTGTTTTGGACTATATTGGGCTTTATGTTCCACTTTTATATTATTTTTGGAAATAACCTATTAACCGGAGGCCCAACCCAGAATTGCTGTTTTTTTGCCTATTTCAGTGTTTCGAAGAAACAAAATATCAAACGGAGTCCAAAAAGAAAAATCCTTTTTGGAACATGATTTTCTTCCCGAATAAGACAGAGGAGACTTGGACCCTACGCCAAGGAACGCCGGAGGCGGTCACGAGGGTGGGGGCGCGCCCCCTGCCTCGTGGGCCCCTCGACGCTCCACCGACGTACTTCTTCCTCCTATATATATCCACGTACCCCCAAACGAACAGAACAGGAGCCAAAAACCTAATTCCACCGCCGCAACTTTCTGTATCCACGAGATCCCATCTTGGGGCCTGTTCCGGAGCTCCGCCGGAGAGGGCCGTCATCACGGAGGGCTTCTACATCATCATAGCCTCTCCGATGAAGTGTGAGTAGTTTACCTCAGACCTTCGGGTCCATAGTTAGTAGCTAGATGGCTTCTTCTCTCTTTTTGGATGTCAATACAATGTTCTCCCCCTCTCTTGTGGAGATCTATTCGATGTAATCTTCTTCTTTTTGCGGTGTGTTTGTTGAGACCGATGAATTGTGGGTTTATGATCAAGTCTATCTATGAATAATATTTGAATCTTCTTTGAATTCTTTTATGTATGATTGGTTATCTTTGCAAGTCTCTTCGAATTATCCGTTTGGTTTGGCCAACTAGATTGGTAGTTCTTGCCATGGGAGAAGTGCTTAGCTTTGGGTTCGATCTTGCGGTGTCCTTTCCCAGTGACAGAAGGGGCAGCAAGGCACGTATTGTATCGTTGCCATCGAGGATAACAAGATGGGGTTTATTTCATATTGCATGAATTTATCTCTCTACATCATGTCATCTTGCTTAAAGCGTTACTCTGTTTTTACTTAATACTCTAGATGCATGTTGGATAGCGGTCGATGAGTGGAGTAATAGTAGTAGATGCAGAATCGTTTCGATCTACTTGTCACGGACGTGATGCCTATATACATGATCATGCCTAGATATTCTCATAACTATGCTCAATTTTGTCAATTGCTCAACAGCAATTTGTTCACCCACCGTAGAATACTTATGCTCTCGAGAGAAGCCACTAGTGAAACCTATGGCCCCCGGGTCTATTCTCATCATATCAATCTCCATCACTTTTATTTTGCTTTGCTTTTTACTTTGCCTTTTACTTTTACTTTGCATCTCTATACCAAAAATACCAAAAATATTATCTATCAGATCTCACTCTCGTAAGTAACCGTGAAGGGATTGACAACCCCTAATCGCGTTGGTTGCGAGGAGCTCTTTGTGTAGTGCAGGTACGAGGGACTTGCGCGTGGCCTCCTACTGGATTGATACCTTGGTTCTCAAAAACTGAGGGAAATACTTACGCTACTCTGCTGCATCATCCTTTCCTCTTCGGGGAAAACCAACACAAGCTCAAGAGGTAGCAAGTATTCAACCCAAATTTTTAGATTTGACAGAAGGGGAGCCAAAAAATATTTGCAGGTATTAGCAGCTGAGTTGTCAATTCAACCACACATGGGGATTAATTATCTGCATCAACGTGATTAGTAGCAAAGTAATATGATAGTTTTGATAGTAGTGACAACAGCAATGGTAACGATAACAGTGATAGCAGTAATTTTGTAGCAAGTGCAACAGTAATAATAGCAGTGGTAACTTAGTAGAAACAATATAAAATATATTCGTAGGCATTGGATCGGTAATTCGTTGGATGATATTCATCATGTGACAGTCATAACCTAGGGCGATACGGCACTAGCTCTAGTTCATAAATATAATGTAGGCATGTATTCCGTAAATAGTCATACATGCTTATGGAAAGTACTTGCATGACATCTTTTGTCCTAACCTCCCATGGCAGCGGGTCCATATTGTAAACTAAGGGATATTAAGACCTCATTTTAATAAAGAACCGGAACAAAGCATTAACACACGGTGACTACATGAACTCCTCAAACTACAGTCATCACCGGGAGTGGTCCCGACTATTGTCACTCCGGGGTTGCCGAATCATAACAAGTAGTAGGCGACTATAACTTGCAAGATCAGATCTAGAACATGAATATAATGGTGATAATATAAACGGTTCAGATCCGAGTTCATGGCACCCAGGCCCAAAGTGACAAGCATTAAGCATAGCAAAGTCATAGCAACATCAATCTCAGAACATAGTGGATACTAGGGATCAAGCCCTAACAAAACTGACTCGATTACATGATGAATCTCATCCAACTCCTCACCGACCAGCAAGCCTACGAAGGAATTACTCACTCCCGGTGGGGAGCATCATGGAATTGGCGATGGAGAAGGGTTGGTGATGACGAAGAACGAAGATCCCCCTCTCCGAAGACCCAAACGGACTCCAGATCTGGCCTCCCGATGAAGAACAGGAGGTGACGATGGCTCCGTCTCGTGGAACGTGATAATTCTTTCTCCCTGATTTTTTTCTGGAAAAATAGGATTTTATAGCGTCGGTTTCAGGGTCTGCGGCGCCACCAGGTGGGGACAACCCACCTGGGCGCGCCTGGGAGGGCTGGCGTGCCCTGGTGGGTTGTGCCCACCCAGGTGCCCCCTCCGGTGGCTCTTGGCTCCAGAAATTCTCTTTTATTGTATAAAAAGTCCTCGCAAAGTTTCATTCCATTCTGAGAACTTTTATTTCTGCACAAAAACAACACCATGATAGTTCTGCTGAAAACAGCGTCAGTCCGGGATTTGTTTCATTCAAATCATGCAAATTAGAGTCCAAAACAAGAAGAAAAGCGTTAGGAAAAGTAGATACGTTGGAGACGTATCAATTGTATTGCTCTCGGCAAAGAAAACGTTGCTGGATTCACTTTATTTATTTAGTTTTTTGAATAATTTGAAATATTTTAGTAACTTGTGGGTCCACCTGTCTGGTTAGAATGTTTCGGTGACAGGTGGTTTGCTGAGCGTTCCTTTTAGCTCTCGGTAAAGACACACCACCAAGTCATAGAGACGTTACATGCAAAACGGACATGCCACATGGCATCTCTTTGTCGTGTGGTGCTCTCAGCATCTGTGGCATTTGCCGACTGTGCCTTCTTCACCGTGTCTTCTTCTCGGCAACATCACGTCATTGCTGTGAACTTGTCTTATCCGAGTACTACTCTTGATGTATATGTGTTTGCCGAGTGTCCGTGGTTTGGCTCTTGGCGAAGAGCCCGATACTCGGCGTATAAGGAAATTCCAGTAGTGGGCGCTCCACCGTAATCGCCCCCGTCACCAGAGACGGGCAAACCTTGTTGTAGTAGACGGTCGGAAGTCATCGTAGATTGGAAGGATCCAACTTGAAGGCAAACGAAGGCTGGCGAACGAAGACCGGATCTAAGACCGAAGACAAACACTGACCAAATTTCGCGAGATCCACCAGCAACTTATCTCCACATGCTCTCCAATGATGCTATACACAATATGGGGACGAGGTCTAGACGGGGAGAATCGGCATCTTCATGGAGGCGTTGCCTTGTCTTATGAGAAAGACACACACTGTGCCAACTAAAAAAACACCTAAAGCGGAGCATGAGGCCTCCCACCGGCAAGAGTCGAGATCCACGACGCCTCGATGGCCCTAAGGCCACAGAAGATGAGATAGACCAGTGGCAATGTCGACGGAAGGCTTGAAACCCTAATCGCATGTTCGCCTGGCGAGCGAGACGAAGGGGTAGGGGGTGTTGTATCTCATTTTCCAACCCTTACATTCCAATACTACAAAGATTCATCCCTCGCCCTATTCAAAGTTGCACAACTGGTGACATGGCCCCATGTGGAAAGAAGCATTAGAAATTTTGAAGGGAAAATGAAGATATGAGGAGAATCTTTATTTATTTATGTTCCTATGAAGAGTAAAAATCATTACTTTTTCATGTTTTTTTAAACATGTGGCATAATTGTAAGTGATAAGAACATTTTTTATAAATGTCAAAAAAATTAGTATGTCATGAATAATTTTATAAAATTGTGCGAATAAAATTATATTTTTCATGAAATTTTCTTAAAATGTCTTAGACATTTTTTTAAAATGCTCAAACATTTTGTAAACATGTGATATTTTAATGGTTACGAGTACTTTTTGTGTACAAATGTTTACATTGCAAGAATATTTTATAGAAAATATCATGATTTTCTTTAAATGTGTCTTAATTTATTTTGAATTGTATGTTTATTGTTATTATTAAAAATTCATGAAATGTTTATTCAATCATATGAAGGTTTTTTAAGTTGCGCGAATAACTTTCGAAATACACGTAGGCCATTTTATTTTTAAATTTTTTCTAAAAATAGCGAAAAGGAGAGCTGAAAAAAATAACAAAAAGGAAGAAAACACCACCAAAAATTATGCGCCAAGCGGTTCGAGAGCAGTCGGACCACGAACAACGTAGCTGGGCTGTTGGACTGTGAGGCGTCAGGCGAGCCCGTCTTAGCCTGTTGTCGTCCATAAGAGCGGAGAGAGGCGGCGGCGGTGTCACCACCACCAACACGAGAACTGCGATGGCGGATGGCGGCGACGGCGGCGCCGGCTATCTGAACAACCACATCTCCTCCTCCACAAGAACTGCGGCGGCGGATGGCGGCGGGGAAGACGTCGTGGGGGGTAGCCCTCCGCCGTTCAAAATCCGCAAGCTGGGCGCTCCGGGTACGAGTTCAGTTGAGGCTTTGGATCAGTGTGAGGCCATGGCTGCCAGGGACGGCAAGATCGGCGAGCGGATGAATTCGGATGAGGTACACGGTGAGCATGAGGACAAAACCGCCATTCAGTCGATGCCTGCCAGAGGCGAGCATGTGGACACAGAGATGACCCAATTCAAGTGCGGCGAGGTTGCGGATGATGAGCTTCACAAGGACAAGATCAAGAACAAGGCGAGCCCGGAGGAGATGGACCTAGGCAAAACAACTAGCTCCATCTCCGAGCTGGAGATCGAGCGGCTCTGTGTGCAGATGGACGAGATGGCGTCTTTAATGAGATACAGGATCAAACCATCAGCCCCACTCTGCAGCAGCAGCAGCAGCCTTGAGACTGAAGATCAGCCCGTGATCGACGGCATCAGAAAAGAGTTGTCTGATCTGCAGGGCAGCATGTCCAAGCTCAAATCGCAACTGAAACCTTTCTGGCACACCTACCCGTATGAGGAGGATTATGTGGCGCCGGAGGAGGAGAAGAATCCCAAGGAGAAGGCAAGGAAGCAGATGGAGGATGATCAGGAGGTTTATGATTCCTACCTTCAAGGCCTTGAATCTAAAGTTGGACACTTTGGATACGCAAGTAAGATACTTTTTTGGCCAACACCAGTTCATTACTGTTAATTGCTTTGTATGATGATTCCTATCAATGCAGATTCCTTCCTTGTAGCAAGTACCCATTCATGGTTTATTAGGATCGATCGCATGTTAACTATTTTTCTTGTTAATTGCTTTGTATGATTCCTATATCAATGCAGCTGATTCCTTCCTTTGTCGCAAGTACTAATTCATGGTTTATTAGGAATAGGATCGATCGCATGTTGACTATTTTTCTTAACAAAATTGTGCGTGCAGCCCTAGTGAGCCCCATGCACTTTACACACTACACACCCAGACAGGTCCAATCCGATTATACTACTCGTGGGATCACCTTGCAGATCTTCTCCTTCAAGATTGCCAACATCAGTTTGGACCTGGAATGGCCACTCCTGCATTGGCCACTCAAAGCGTACGGCGTCGTCGCCGCACGAGACAGTGTGGATCGCAAGCGCAACGTTCTCTTCCACCGGCTAAGGGACAACTTCCAAGAGATCACCGAAAAAGTAAGCGCCTGCCGTATTCTGTTAACTTTCCTTTTATCTCCTCTTTGTTGCATGCATGTGTGTTAATTTGTTGATCCATCGGTTTGTTGTAATTCAGTGTGTGTAATGATGGTGCTTGCAGGACTCCTTTTTGTGCTTGACTGGCCCATCTCGTGCAATCTCAGCCGGATCCCCTCTTGAGTTTGAAGTTGAACTAAAACTCAAGGGCGGCGAAGCAAAGTCTGAAGACAGCGTGTTGATCAATAGAAAAGGCCATTACAATGGTTATGATACCCATAATGGTTTCTATACTGTCACTTTTGACAACTGTCTTTGCACAACCGAGTTAAGCCTGCAGAAACTGTATAGTGGAGCAGTCCAAGCCACTTTTTTGCGTGTCGGCATTGTTAAAGGCAGTCAAAGCCCTTTCAGTTATGGAGGCAGAGTTGCTTGCTCCTCACCACCTCAGAAAGATGGTAGAGGCCCTGCCACTCCCACCCAAGTTGTATTGCTTGATTCTCGTTATTGTGCTGGCGGGAAGATGCCAATAGGCGAAGAAGATGGTTACCTTGATCTGTCAAGGCATGTTGTTTCTGTTGAATTACGGACAGTGAGTGTAGATTCTGAAGAATTGGAAGAAACCCTGAAAGTTGTCATAGAAGCCTACTCTCCCGGTGGTTCTGTGCAAGCTCATGTCATGGTCAGGCCTCAATACTGCGGCATAAGTAAGCATAAATGTGACCTCAACGGCTCTAAGGTGAAGATTACCATTGCTTGGTCACCTATTGTTAGCAGTGCTTTCACCAGAAAGGTTATTCTGTGAGGGGGATATGTTGGATGGTGCTCAAGTATTTGATCAGCTATGTAAGATGTGAACCTATTGCTGTATCGATCTGTTATGTAATATATGTTTGACTGTGTGTATCGACTATGTTTTATAGGCCAAGTCTAGATGGTGTATTTCTACATATATTACTGCTATAACTTGCAAGTCATGCTGTAGGAAGTAATTCTGGTCTGACCATTAAGCAGCAACACTATGCATAGTGTCTGGAAAGGTGTGTCTGAAAATCCACTCTCTAACTCTGTTACAACTAGAATCAAATGGATGTGGTCTGGTGGGAACTTGAGCTGCAGCGAAATGCTTAGTTTTCTTTTTGTCTTGCTTAAAACCTCTGCCTAGTTGGCGGAAATATGGTATGTGCGCTCAATTTTCACTGGTGAATGTGCGTTCAGGAGTACACAGTATGCAGGCATGTCAACTTGCTCCTGAACTACTGACCAGTCTTGTTTAACTTGTGATGAACTTGGTGCTCAGCTATGCTGCAGGACGTTATGATACCCTTTGCCAAGTTATATCTATCTACTTCATTTCAAATTGGTGGTTGTTTGTTTGTTCAAGTACCAAGCTTTGTGTGTATATCGACTACAAATTGTTATGTTACCTTGTTTTAACTATTCTGTCTTTATCTCTACCATAACTTGTATTCTGTTTCTAATATTCTTCTCATTGAAGTTGTATTATGTGTTACTGTTTAGTTTCATGTTATCTCCTTTGTTCCTTTTATGTTGTAGAAGCTTAGATGGAATATATGTCATTCAATTATCCATTGTCTTTTACGGCGTCAGTTGAATGAGAGGAAGAAGCTTTGCCCTCCTATTTTATTTCCTAGACCGTTTCTATTATCAGTTTAGCTAACTATGTTTTTCACGCTCGGTTTTCTTGAACGTTTCATGAGAATCTGAATGTGAGATCTCAAAAAAAATCTTTCCAGAAGAAAGACTAATGACATGGTTTGATGCCGCTCGACTGTGAGATCCTGTCAACAAGATCAAAAGAACGCACACAGGAAACTACCTGCGGAGCTACCTACCTTTCATGAGGTCAGTTGAGATTTTGTCCGGAAGATTGATAGCAAAGTCAAACCATTAACAACCATGAAAATTATTTTGTTCCATCATATCTCACTCATGCGATATTTTCGTGCTTTTCCTTGCCAGATTCTTCAGAAATCAGAAAAATGCCGGTGCGGATAAAAGGAAAGAAGACAAAGTGGTTACCACAAATTGCATATGTGAGTTCTCATTCTCTACTTTTAGTTTTTAATACTTGGAAGCCATTGGTGGACTTTTATAGATGAAGTTTAGCTTTTAGGAATCCATATATGGGCTCTGCTTAGGTAGAGCCACAACAAATATTAGATGCATGAGAGAAACTAAGTCATTTCAGTCATCTTGATGTGTCTTTACTGCATAATAGAAGCTGTTGTCGATCTTAGATCATATTGTTATTGTTTATTTATATATCCAATGGAAAAGAATTAGTCATGGAACTAATCCTATTGGGTTTCTTCAATCCCTTGCATGTTACCTCAAGGTGAGACTGTGAATAGCCATGATAGGGTTGTCCATTAACCAGGAGGAATGAGCTCCTGCACGCTACCCAATTGATGAAATGCGGGTGCATGTTCTTATGTTTTGGTGCTCCATATCTTATGTTTTCTCTTGTTGTAGCCTCGGTTTTTATTACTGGTCTTGGTATCTTCATATTTTTGCTCTCATACTAAGGCAAGATAGGTCTTCAGTGAATGCATTAAGCCATCTTCAGATGCTCATAACCAGTATCCATTTTAGCACAACTACGATCTTTAGAATGGGGCAGAGCCTAAGCATTGGTTTGTGTTGGAGGGAATTGAAAAATAATTTGTACTAGCAATGCCCGCGCGGCGGCACGCCGCGCCCCGTCGATACGTTATGTGCATGTCTTGCTTTTTTGTGACTGTGAACATATGCTCATTCACATGAGCATATGTTTGTAGTCACAAAAAAACAAGACATGCACATGAACAATTTACAAAGGATATATTTATTATCAGCATGAGTGCTACATCTTGCAAGATGGAAATTACACATTGGCAATTTTTCCTAGCAACACTGGACACATTACAACTATTTGTAGCTTATATCCTTCTTGTGAATCCCCCCGTGGGATTGGGCACATGTGATAAAATGATACAAAACCTTTACAAATTGTTTCATGCGACCTATGGGTGCTTAGAAGCAGTGTATCCAACAATGATTATGAACAAATAAAAGAGGCATCAATATGATATGCATTTAGTTTAGAATTGACCACAGTTGCTCTATCAATAAACAGAAAACTGAGTTGAAACAGAAGCAAAATTTCTCATTCAAGCATATTTTCCCTCTTTGCCCTCCCATATATTCTATTATTTTGTGATGTTACATAATGATGTTCCTGGCATGTTTCATGTAAGATTTCATATGAAAGTTACATTTGTTAAAATAGTAATTCAAATAGTGTCATGTTGATTGCTATCAAGAACGAAAAGAAAATATACCAAATAATAAACTAATACTTAGCATTGTCAACACTGTTAATCAAAATGGATACTTCTTAAATTTAGACAACACTTTATAAAATCCAAGCAAATCTTTTGGTCCAATGTATATCCTAGCCCTTGATTTTATTATTCAGTTTTTGTGTGTTAACTTTTATTATGTTATGGTTTATGTCAAAAAATTATGTTTGTACGGATGCTGAAATATTCCAGCAAGAAAAACTTTATTGAATGAAAGGAGTCGGTGCATTATAGATAAATGGGGTACATAGTGATATTGCATGATATATATTTGATTCTTTGGTAATTCACAGTGTCCTTGTTCGACCACCCACTGGATTTGTACCAGCGATAAGATGATACAGAGTTTTGTCTATACTTTGTGTTGAAATTCACACATGATAAAAGGAAGACTCATGTATTCATTTTTCAACTGTTTGATTGATTGCTAGTTTGGACATCATTTTATGTTCAGACGTACTGCATGTCATAAGGTGATCAACGAACCATGCTCAGGTGAACCAAAGTACTCGGAACCCAAACACCGCAGGCTTCCGAAATTAACTTGTAAATATATTTAAGTGGGAGACACAAACATGACATATTTCAATGGAGCACCAGTTTTAGAATCATCTTCCCCGCCAGTAGCTAAAGCAAGAACCACCACAGAAGTAGCTCGGCTTTTAGGATCTGAATCATCTTTTGAAATGTTGACATAACCATTCCTTCTCCGGCAAAATCACTTTCTAGAATACACTAAGCAAAATCTCCTATCCCGAGGTGTAGTCCCACAAATTATGAACTCCTGCACCCCCATTTGCAGGTGCTATAGCATCATTAGGTCACAATTCTACCTGGCTGGCATCGAATGAGTTTGATAACAAAGGAACAACATTTGAGCTCATCTTTTTCTCTATCAGCCAAGGTGTTCCAACTTTCAAATTTGTGGACATCTTGACATCATTAAACAATGTTGGAAATATATCACTTTTGAATTAAATAAAATAACCTCTATCTATTGTCCCCGACTGCCCTTCATGAGGATATAAAACTAACTAAAAGTGTGCCTTAGCACGCATCAGCCATATACTCATATACACATAAACTATGAGCCAGGCCGATCACAACTGGAAAAACCTGATACAGTACGTACCCCTTGAAAGCACCTTGGAGATGCACATGCAGGTAGTCACATCAGCTTTTGCTAGTGCATACAAACGCTGGCCAATCACAACTCTATGTAAACTAATAAAATACGTGGTTGCCATGCAGCAGACTAACTTTATTCAACAAGATAAAATCAAGTGGTACATAGCTTCAAGCCCGTAAAAGTACAGATACTCAGGAGCCCGTAAAAGTACAAACGCCTCGGCAGCCCGCGCTCCTCCCACGAGCGCTCGCCCTGGCCGCCGCCGATGGCAAACACATGTGTCAGCGACACGGTCCTGTACTGAAGCAGCCCGCGGCACCACGGCGGCAGCACGAAGGGCTGCCCTCGGGTCGGCAGCACGCGGCGGTGCTCCCCGTCCCGTGATGGCGCTCAGGCCGGCGTCGCTTCGATGCATCTCAGTCTGAGCACAGGGACCATGGCACTATGGCAGCAACCGACGCAGGAGCACACGGAGGCATCCCTCGGCATCGCAGACCGTTGGCATACGCATTGCACACAGCCGGTGCAGAGGCGGACGTCGTCGCCGTGTGCCTTGGTCGACCGGGAGTGAAGCGACGGCGTGAACATGGCGTCTCCTCGCCAGGGAAGGTCACGGCTGAGAGTGCGATGCCTCGACTGCGTGAAATAGAGCATACATGGACGCGACGGTGCAAACGCAGGCGCTGTACTGACTACTGACACGCCTTGGTTGACCAGGAGGGAGAGGATCGCCCGGACGTGCCCGCCACTCGCCAAGGAAGGCACGACGCTAGAAACCAACACTATGCAGACTGCTAGAACCACGTGAAGAGCGGCTGGCTACCGCCACAGGGGAGCACTGACAATGGAGTCGCGATCGAGCGCCACACGACGCCCGGAGGGAACCGCGCCGGGAGGTCGTTGCCCCCACGTAGCGCGCGCCTGTAGGACCATGGCCACGGTCAGCCACGTCGGAGGGCGTCGTTGTGCCGCGCGTCATGTGCCGGAGGTCGCTCACTGGATGGCCTCGCATGCCGTGACACCTCTCCACCACCGGGATCTTGGCCGAGAGTCGCCGCCTGCGCGGGGTGCTGCTTCCACGTCGAGATGGGTCTTTCTCTGAGACCGGGCCAACTGCACCGACGGCCTACCCAGTCGGCCAGAACTGCAGGTTGAGGCCGCTGGAGCAGGTCTGCCCCGCAACCCGGAAGATGCCCTCAGCCTTTGAGTTGCTGCAGGTGGCCGACATCGAGGGTGTGCTCGCGAGCAGACCAACCTGATTGTGCTAGTGGGAACCGATGGGTGAAGTTGCCGTTGTGAAGCCGCCGCCACGCCATATCGGCTCCATCCGGCCGCCGCATCATGGTTGTAGTGCCTGGGCCTGGCTGGGAGGAGGGGGCGCGTCCAAAACATATGAAGCTGCAGCGACGGAGGAGAGAAGGGGGGAGGGGCCGCCGAATGGAGATGATGCCCGGCAGTGGGGGCTCCGGTGATGCACCGGCTATGGGCATTGTCAGGAAGGATGATGGGTGTTGTGAGCTCGAAAGAACGCATAAGCGGTGGAGGGCGCATGCCATGCTATTTCACGCGAGCCTTCCATAGAGACATGCAGAGAGATTAGTTCATGTAAGCGCACCGTCGACAAAGCAGGGCGCCTAGATACAACGGTCGAAGCGGTGAAAACGATTGTACGTGGACTGCACCGGAACAAACAGGAAACAACAACCGAATCAGCAGCGCCACACATGCAACGATAGCGACAGGAACCAACAGCAGCAGAGATCGACAACGACCAATCACAAAACCAAAGAAGCATCTGAAGCCAGAAAGCGACCCGGGCCAACAGCGGCAAAGGTCGACAGCGACCAATCAGAACACCGAAGAAGCCTCGAAGCAAAAAGGACTGTCAGGAGACGAACTTCACCACAAAAACCAACCCACACACAATGGAAAATACTAAACCAACCAAACCAACCTGCACACACGTTCAGAAAATTTGAAATGAAAACCTAGACACACCACTCATTTGTACACATCTAGGTACCAAAATAATACACGTGCCAGATTCAAACCTACCCAAGAGTCACTTTCAACCAAGTGGGTAAATCTCAAGCCAAAAACTTTGCCTGGAATAGATGCTTGGGTATATTTTCATGTCTGGTAGATTGTGTTTGGTGTCTGCGATGTGCACCATGCATTGTTTTTCTTTTTCTTTTCGAAACAGGGGCAAAAGCTTTGCCTTATCTCTTCGTTGGTAAGATAATAAGATACACTGTTAGCATTGGTTTCTGTTGGAGGTAACTACTTGTGTTCTACTCCCTCTGTAAAGAAATATATTATGCAATTTTATTTTGCGTATTTACTCTTTTGCGTACTGCTTATGCAATATTATTTTGCAATTTGCTTTATGTATGGAATAGTAGCTGATGCATTTGTAGAAATTGGTCCTGATTGGCAGTGTGCGTCCTCTTAAGGAGTTGCCCTTTTTTTAGCGTTCAACTTTTGAGCTTGAGCCAATTGATGGCCTCCTTGAAACTTTTCATGGACTATGTTTTCCCCTTCTATACTCTGGTTCCTATATTGAATTCATAATGAAACTGAATGCTTCTCTCTTATGTTCTGTGTCTCTGAAGCGAAAATTCTGAGAACTTGGAAGATTGTCAGACACATTGCATCTTGGCAGTTTTACGATAGCTACCAGCTGTTGTTGGGACCGATTATGATAGTGATTCATTGATTGGCAGTGTGCGTCCTCTTAAGGAGTTGCCCTTTTTTTAGCGTTCAACTTCTGAGCTTGAGCCAATTGATGGCCTCCTTGAAACTTTTCATGGACTATGTTTTCCCCTTCTATACTCTGGTTCCTATATTGAATTCATAATGAAACTGAATGCTTCTCTCTTATGTTCTGTGTCTCTGAAGTGAAAATTCTGAGAACTTGGAAGATTGTCAGACACATTGCATCTTGGCAGTTTTACGATCTAGCTACCAGCTGTTGTTGGGACCGATTATGATAGTGATTCATTGTTTGCTTTCTGTTTAGATCTTTGATTGTCCCTTACATGCTGCACACAATTGGTTCTGTACTATTTGTCGAATGTAATCTGATAAGAGAACGACATGTCCAGACATATAGGATGCTCCGAATCAACCTTAGGAGGATTGAGAAGTGTAAAAAGCGGGGTTGAGGGGCACCGAAGGAACAGAGGCTGCACTAAGCCTCTTGAGTTTAGGTTGCCAACTGTACTAAGCCTCTTGTGTTTAGGTTTCCAGATGTTGTCTGATTTGTATAGTTGTCGTTCTTATTTGGTTGCAATTCCGGCAAGTTGGGTTGTTATGAAGTGTTCCATCTTGATGTTGGACAATTGATGCAAGTCTAGTGTTGACATGGATGAAGTGTTTGCATTTATGTTGTACTCCATGTCAACACGTGACATGGAGCGCAACAAAAATACTGTTACTCCGGAGTAACAAAATTCCTTTGTGATGTGCTATAATGAAGACGTACTCTTGTGTAGTTCAGTTAGAATAATTGAGATCTCTATTATCCGGTATGCCCTTATAACAGTTTGGAATGATCTGTTTTAATTTCATATGGTAGCGAATTACAGCTGATTTGAATTGTTACTGCAATAAGCCTCTGGATAGTGTGGAAATTTATGAACTGAATACCCTTGGTCATCCGGAAAATGGGCAAACAAAACTTAGCAGTAGCGCCGAGCAGAGGACGTAACATGGTGTACCACCTTAACGTAGTTTTCAAATGAGTTTTTTTTTCTTTTAGCAAAACGTAGCTTTCAAATGAGTTTGAGTTTTTGAGTTTCTAATGGATGAATTTGTACAAGTACTAAAAAAAAGTGAGTTCTATGCAGACTCATTATATGTACTTAAATGGTTCCTTCTATATGCTCCACAGGTTGAGAGGATGGACACAAAGGCAAGCAGAGTTGCATCATCTACCAGTTCGGATATGATCAAGAGCTTGGACGTGAAGGCAGCAAAGCAGACAAAAAGGTCTGACCATTCGCCACAGTTTCCTGCTATTTTGCAGATGAATGACATCCCGTTCATCGGATCAGGTGACCTGCACAATACAGGTTTTACAGTTACAAACGGATACCCGAATGACCCCAGATATACTTCACAATTTTTAAGAATGCCGTACCTAAGTTCTCCGAGCTCCTTGTCCTCAGAAAGCCTCGAGAGTTTCAGAGATGCGAATGAACTTTTGAAGCAAGAGGTTCAAAAACTAAAAGAAGAGGTATGCCTGGTTCTGTTCTTTTATTTTTTTGGTAACAACTACAAAGAACAGGGAAAAAAAGGTGTCCTTATGCTTGTCTATGGATCAGGTCAATAGCTTGAGACAGCAACGTGAACTGCAAGGCAAAAGCCAGTGAGGCCACGGCCCTTGCTGCTGAAGAGGCGTCCAAATCGAAGGCCGCAAAAGAGGTTATAAAATCACTAACAGCGCAGGTGATATTTCAAACTTAGTTTGCACAATGTTATTGATGTTGAAGTTGGTTAAAACCTCCTGTTGTACAGAAGAAGCATGATCTGTGCAGTTGGCACATGGCAGGAGCAAGTGCCTCTGCTCTTGTGACTTGTGAGTAGTGACTTGTTGTGACCATGATACTGCTATCAAGCCTGTATGTATATTTCTTGGGACTAAGGCCCTGTTTGGAATGTCGTTTCTACTTTGAATACACTTGTAAAAGTTACAGGCCACCGGCCCTCGTTTTCGTTTCCGCCTGCAAATCGCTCCTGGCCGGTAAGATACACCCATAAGAAAAAATACATCTATATTTGTTTACACCGATTCCAAGCGTGGCCTAAAGGGGATGGATGAGCGAAAGCTCCTCCAACTTTGGTGTTCTGAACTGGATGTGAGTCATGTAACTGGCTAACCGTGCATTATTGTCAAATTAGTTGCCTATTAAGAATCACACGTAAGTGTATGTGATGTTGATGTAGTAATAGTCAGTCTACATATGATCTGCTAAGATTGGAGAATTAACCTTTCCTTTTTTTGAGTACCGAGTTGTGCATCGAAGATACGAATGAAGCTTTGAGAGTTTCAGGGATGAGAGTGGATTTCGGAAGCAAGAGGTTCAGAGACTAGAAGAACATGTATATGCTTGATTCTATTTTGTTTAACTTGTGATCAACTTGGTGCTGGGCTATGCTGCTATGCTGCAGAACGTTATGACCGAAGTTTGCTATATAGTATGGTAATGATATCCTTTGCCAATTTATATCTATCCACTTCTGTTTTTCCAGTAGGTGGTTGTTCATTTGTTCAAGTATACCAAGCTTTGTGTATCTATCGACTATAAATTGTTAAGTTATGTTGTTTTAACTATTCTGTTTTGATTTCTACCATAACTTGTATTCTGTTTGCAATATTCTTTTCATTGAAGTTCAATTAGTTAGTTATACTGTTTAGTTTCATATTATCTCCTTTGTTCCTTTTCATTCAATTATCCATTTTCTTTTACGGCGTCAGCTGAATGAGAGGAAGAAGCCTTACCCTACTATTTTTATTCCCTACACCATTTCTGTTATCAGTTTAGCTAACTATGCTTTTCAAGCTTGGTTTTCCTGAACATTTCATGAAAATCTGAACGTGAGGTCTCAAACAATCTTTCCAGAACATGGCATGGTTTGATGCTCCCCAATTGTGAGATCCCGACGACAAGATCAAAAGAACGCACAAAGTTTTGGAAGTATTTGTGACCACTTTCCTCACGTCGCCACCCTCGCGGGCAACACGGGACAACCTCCTCCAGCGGCACGCCACCGTAGGTCCAGGATCCGGACTTCTTTTTAAGTATCGATTTTTTCCCCTCAGTTGTGCCCTAATGTGGTAAACATTTTATGCCCTTCCAGAACAATAACATGGACAAAAGCGCAGTCAAAACAAACGGATGACAATCAATTTAAAGCATCAGCTTTGTAACAAAAAATTGCATTGCATTTTCTACAGATACAATAATACCAGCAGAAGTGCAGAAACAACAACTACAACAAAATGGATGAGAATCATGTGCTGGGACAAGCACATGGTGAATTGTGATCAAGCATGCGTCAACTATCAACAAGTGCCAAAGAAGGTTCATAAGCAAGTGGTTCTTCAGTTACAAAACAAGGTTATTCATCAGTACAAACGAAGGTTCCGCAAACGGCTCATCAGTAGGCGCGCATACCACCACCACCATCAGGTTCACAAATGGTTCACACCACCATCACCATCTGTTAGAAAAGCAGCTTCATAAACAGACTGCATACCACCACCACCATCACCATCTGTTAGAAAAGCAGCTTCATAAACAGGCTGCATACCACCACCACCAGCAGCAGGTTCACAGAAGGTAGACTCCACCATCACCATCTGTTAGAAAAGCAGGTTCACAGTTAGTTCATCAGTAAGCACACCATCAGTATAGGGTAATCCACACGGGGTAGAATTAACCAAGTATAGGAACCAAAACTAAAACCAAGTGAGAGACAAGGTTTGTTGGAACTTACTTGTCAGGGACAGATCTAACAAAGCTAAGCTTCCGAATGTGGATGTTCCTCACAACTTCTTGGTACAGCATAGCATATAAAGACTGACCAGCCAAGAGGTCTAGCCGCAGCTCGTCATTAGGACCCTGGAACGTGATGAGACCTGTATACTTCATAAACTTGTTAAGCTCCTGTCTAGCTCGGTTGCGTGCAGCATCACCCAAGCGACGTTTCTCTTCTTCCTCAGCCAACCAGAGCATCAATATGGCAAAAGACACATTGCTCCAATCACGAATCAGGTCTGACATCAAAGCAGTAACTCGGACCGGAATTTCTACTCCGGGAGAAATACCAGAAAGTGACAACTGTTGAGCAAACTTGTAGCGACTGCCCTCGCACACAATAACGAAGAAGGTGTCCTTCAAAACAATTCCTTCGGGTGTTACGTTGCCGTCTTCCTCAAAGTAAGCAAAATGTAGATACACATTGCGTATAACCTCCGGATAAATCAGAAGACCTTCACTGTTGAATTAATGTATAACAAATTAAGTTTTGAATGCAAATGAGATGTTACTAACAGTTTAATACAACAGAAAATAAAAGATGTGATAAGTACCGAATACTCACAGTGTCTTGTAGGCTTCTGGATATTTGGACTCATTGACATTAGGGAAGACAAGACTCTTCATTAAAGTTCGTGGCCCATACGAGTACCAGTGCTTCGCCTTTTCATCATCAACAGGGTATAAAGCACGGAAACCAACACAATACAAATTGTCGTGGCGTATTGCAAATTGTAAAATAGGCTCTCCAGGACGACCAATAATCTGTATTATGAAAAATGTATACCTCTGTACACAAACATTAATTATCAGAACCATTTCAACATTTAATGCCAATCAATGAAGCAATTTACATACAAGCAAGCAATATTCTACTGCCTAAATAGAGTCCCCAAATCTAGGCTTAAATCTTTCAATGACTACACAACAAGAAATATTGGGTGTTAACAGATTCAAGCCTAATAACCATTCAACAAAGATAGTTGCTCAAGGAAGCATGAAATACAGAAAATTAGAGTACCTGAGAATTAGGACTGGTGACTGGAACACCCTCTTCAATATATGGATCAAAGCCTTCAGGGTAACCCCCTTCTGGAACCAAGAAGTCCACATCTTTTTCAATTACATCAGAAGCAATCTCCAGAATGTGGTTGTGGATGTCTATGTAGAGCTTTGCCAGATCACCAGGAGTAGGATCGCAGGGCATGGAGATGAAACAAGTTGCAGGAGTATCAGATAACACAACCCAATCACAGCTCAAATAACAAAGTTTCATTGGAAGTAGAAAAAGAAACACTGTTAATAAGAAATTCATTCCATTGTGATAATGGTGTACAAGCAAAACAGGAGGTTGTTCACCATTTACAAGGGCTGCACAAGTAGGAAGCAAAAACTGGATGTACATGTACCAACTACTAAAGCCTCAGGTACTTCCAGATCTGTAGCGCTTACAAAGGGATGCATCATACATACATATATCCAACTAAAGCCTCGGTACTTGCAGACCATGTACGAATTGCAAAACAGTGTAGAAGATTATCACATCCTAATACAAGACTAGGGTAAATAAACCTAATGCAAGCAGCAGTTGGATTTGTAAACAGACAAGACCAGGGATAAATTAATCATGTCCATAAACATGGGATTTGTTGCCAAAGAAAAGTCCGATACTCCGTGTCGCGTAGTAGAAGAAATTTGTTCGATGACAGAGACGCAATTAGCTGGCGATAGCAGCGTGTTATCCGTAGTTAACGCGTCAGGAAGGACCGGTGTAGAGGGAAGGCAAACAAACGGATGGACGAGCCAGATCTGGTTTTCCGGCTTAGGGTTTGGGCATTAGTGCTCTGCTGGGCTCACACGCCGGAATCGCACCCTATGCCGACGGCCAGAGCCGTCGGGACAGGCCTATGCCGACGGCACCCGTCGGCATAGGGCCGTCGGCAACATATCCGTCGGCGTAGCCAGGAATGTCGTCGGCATAGAAAGGCCGTCGGCATAGGCCCTATCCCGACGGTGTCCGTACATCTATGCCGACGGCCCCGGCCGTCGGCAACGTTATAGCCTAACGGCGGCCGCCGTCAAGTGCTGACCAATGCTTGCTCGCCACGTGGCAGGTCTGTGCCGGCGGTCTAGCCGTCGGCATAGTTGTCGGCTTAGGTTGAAACTATGCTGACGGCTAGACCGTCGGCATAGACCTGCCACGTGGCAGCCACTGGGAGCTCCTGGAGCAGGCCTATGCCGACGGCTTAGCCGTCGGCTTAGTTTGAAACTAAGCCGACGACTAAGCCGTCGGCATAGACCTGCCACGTGGCAGCCACTGGGAGCTCACGGCAGCTCTATGCCGACGGCCTAGCCGTCGGCATAGTTTCTGTCTGTTTTTTTTCTTTTTTCTGTTTTGTTTCAGCTCAATTCATTTGAATATATATAGCACACAACAAATATATGCATCACATAACAGCTGGCCCAGCAGCATCACAGAACAAATTCATCATCACACATCATAAGAAGCATCGCAAAGCATAAACATATAAGTATCATCACCACCAAGCATAAGAATCTCACAAGCATATAAGTATCATCACCACCAAGACCGCCACAATGTGACCCAAAGGCTTAAGCGCCAGGACGTCGAGCACCACGAAGGTCCTCACCGCCAAGACCGCCGAAGCCCAGGTCGTCACTGCTAGCGGCAGCGCTACCGCCAAGACCGCCTCCTCCTCCGCCTCCGCCTCCGTGGATCGGAGTGGTCGGGCTCCGTGTCTCCGGAGTGCTGCGAAGACCACCGCCAACGGTAGATCCACCTGTTCCCTGGATGTTAAAAAGACATATGCACGGGATATATGACTGTGTTGAAAGGCATGACATGCTTTGGGTGAATAGATTGGGGATGAACTAACCGGCGAGGGGCCAGCGTTCTGTGCCACAAACTCCTCAAAGCTCATCAGCACTGGTTGTGCTGGAGGGCATTGTGCTGGAGGGAACTGAGGACACCTGCCGTCCGCCATATCCTGAAAAGCCTGCTGCATCTGGCTATCCCTCTGCACTTGGTGTTCATAAAGCCTCTGATGCCACGCCATGGTCTCCTGGCGTGTGTACTCCATGTAGGCCTACGGTATGACATGATGGAACTCATAAAACTACTAAATGCGGAAAATGAAGTGAGAAATGAAGATAAGAGGGAAAATACTTATAGATTGTTGCTCCTGAAAGAGGTACTGTGTACTGGTCACTGGCTGGCTCGTGCGCTGGCTCAGGCTCGGGTCGATCCGACGAAGCTGTGTGTAGGAGATACTAGGAGTGATCATAGCATCGAGAACCACCTCCCGACCGTGCTCCTTGGGCCCCATCCTCACCACCGCCATGTCATCCAGAGGCGCCGCAATGGGGTCAGGTGTGTCAGGATGTAACTCCAGATACGCTTTGGAGTAGGCCTTCTTCCTCCATGCGGTCTTCTTGCCGTAGTACTTGGGCTCGCCAGGCTTGGGGTCCTTCCGCGTATGGGCGATCTCCCACGCCTGCATGTGTGAGAGCGGCCGCTTCAGTTTCTCCTCCTGCACCACCAAACAGAGGTTAGTCATACATAAGAAAGTGATGGTAAATAGAAGAAGAAGAATGTTTAATGGGGTTAGTCATACATTAACTGCCTTGTGGAGGTAGTGGTTTCGGTTTCCCTGAGCATGTACTCCCTCCGTCCCTCGGTTAGCCTTATTTTTGGTTCTCATAGCCGCCCAGGCTCCAGCCTCATCACACCAAAGATCCACCAATGCCGCCCAGGACTCGTCTTTTCCATAACACCAATTTGGACACACCTACATAATAAAAGCATAATGGCATGTAGGTGTGTCCAAATTGGTGTTATGGAAGCATAAAGCATAATGTACCACAAGGTAATGAAAGCATAATATATGAAAGCATAATGAAAAATCTTTTATACTTACCGCCAAGAACTCGGGCCTCTCCAAGGTAATGCCCATCCTCCGCGCTTCTTCCTTGGTCATCTTCACACCAAGATAGTCGTGGTAGTATGTGGAGATGGCCACATAGCGCACCTCGTACTGCATCTGGCGGGCCTTCTTCTTGCATTGGCGCAGCACGATCTGGTCCGCTCTAGCCCTGTGCTCCGGACGATAGAATTTCTACAATCATGCATGAAACAAGAATGGGAGAAGCCATGAGTTAAATCATTCATGAAACTAGAATGGACTTGTGCTTCTGAAGAGAACTCACCCAGAAAGTAGTGATCACGGCCTTGGCATGGGTCTCATGGTCCGCGTGGCGGGCCGCTTCCCAGTGGTCCCAGCTCGTGGCCAAAACCCGACGGTCCGGCTGCCTGACTGGATCAGGACAGTACAACCCCGGCCAATATAACTTCCGCAAGACGGTGATGAGGCCGTTGGGAATACGGACCCCTTTAGAATATATCCAGTTGCTGCAAAAGAATGAACTATTAGCATGTGACAAGAAAAATAAATAACAACCGGAATAGGCATGTGACAAGCAACATAATGAACCACTTACTCTTTTCCCATGGGCTCAATGAGCCACTTCTGCTCCTCAGTAGCAGGAACCTGCTTTGGTAGCTTTGCGTTGCCACGCAGCCACCCCTTCGTGTCAACCCCCTTCCCGTCACCACCATCATCCCCGCCACCACCCTCCTCCTCGCCTGCCTCCCCCTCCCCAACCTCCTCCCCAACCTCCTCCTCCTCCTCCTCCTCGCCTGCCTCCTCCTCCACCTCCTCCTCCTCCTCCACCACCACCTCC
>NC_041382.1:777804636-777809800 GCF_002162155.2 Triticum dicoccoides
CCTCTAGAGGCTCTCCCCCCGCCCCCTCCTCCTCTAGGGGCACCTCTCCCTCGACCTCCCTATGAGGAGTCACCGTCAAGTAGCCGAGGGGAAGGATTACGTGCTCGACCACTCCGACTAGGCAGGCCGATGACCTTGCGTAGGAAACCCACGCCGTCGGCCTTCCCCTTGCCCATGTTCCACGAACCTGCATTGAAAAGAGAAAAAGCAATTAGTAAATTAATGAAATGAAGGAAAAGGCATGATAATAAACACATTAATAAAAATGCATAAAAAGGCATATTCCTAATAGAAAAAAATACTTGAAATGTACATCTGCTAGAACCCATATGAATCATCACTGTTGTAACCTCTTTCTCGGTCCGTCTCATCATCACTATCAATCATATCATCTTCGTTGTCCGATGCAGGTGGAGGCTCTTCCTCGTCGTCAGCGTCTTCGTTTAACTTTTCTAGCATAAGTATGTCATTTTCATTGACAATGGTCTCACCATCATTCCGTGCATCGTCGATGTTTGGGTCCACATCATCATCACACAATAGTCTAGCGTCATCGTTTCTAACCACATCATCATCATCATCATCAGGTTGCTCTTGATAGAACACTCCCTCGTATGTCATGGGGTTAATGTTGTAGTAATCGTCTTCATTCGGGTCTGGTAGCTTACCATGTGGCGACACCTTGAACACAACTTCCCAACCTGTTAGATACACTTTCTGTCATGGGTAAGGCAGATAATATACTTGTGTAGCTTGGGTAGCCGCAATGAAGAGATCGGCTCCGGCATAGACGGTTGATGGTTTAACTTCGACCAAACCAATGGAAGGCGTATGTTTTACCCCCTCCCGCGGATCGAACCATCGACATTTGAACACAGGCAGACTTAGGGTCTCACGCCCCTGGCGGAATTTAACCTCGTATATATTTTGTACCCTTCCGTAGTAGTCTACTGAATTTTGACCAGGAGTGTACACTCTAGTATTTATAGTTTTGGGATCGGGGCGGCTATTTTGGTGCTCCTCTGTATGGAAGCGATACCCATTCACATCATACTTTTTACATGTCATGACGGCAGGGTCAAAACTCATGGAAACCCATCTCAATTCATCATCCATAGATATGTTCAGATCTTTTCCCTACAAGTATAATGGAAATTGTTGCGTGCATTAGTTTGGTTAACTAATAAATGTTGAAGTAGGTATTTAATAGGGGAGTGTGGAAAATTACTTTCTCCATGAACCAAGCAACAAAAATTTTACGTCCAGGGTTTCCATGACGGAGAAGAGTAAGAGCCTCCGCCTCAGTAGGAGGATTCACTCCCGTCCATTCCTCTTGAACGAAATCACTAAAAAAAGATAAGCGGTGTTAGACCGGGACTAAGTGAACATGAAACATGATAATGTGGAAGACATAAAGGAATGGTGTAGTGGTATTACCTCATCCACACTTCCTCAACTTCCTTGATGTTGTGCAAGATATAGAACATGAGGTCCTCCCACTCTTGTCGTGGCATGTTATAAGATTTCGAGGCCCCAGCCCTCCGACCTTGCGCATTGAATAGATCGAGTCTGGGTTGATACTTGGGCTCTTCTATATTGTATCGAGGCACCTTGTTATGCAGATGGGGAACGTGGTCTGGATAGTATGATGTCCTGAGGTCTGACACCTCCTCTAGGATAACTGCCTCAGCTATGGAAGCTTCAATCTTAGCTTTGTTTCCACATTTCCGTCGGAGATGCTTGTTCTGCCTCTCAGGGCCGTACTGCCAGCGATTTTGCACAGGGCCCCCCAACAATACCTCGTTCGCGAGGTGCAGAATGAGATGTGTCATCGGAGTAAAGAAGCCTGGCGGAAAGATCTTCTCTAGCTTGACTATCAACTCCGGTGCCTTCTTATGCAATTTTTCAATCACCTCTTTACTTACTTCTTTAGCACAGAGCGTGTGGAAGAAATGGCTAATCTCGGCAAGCACTCGCCAGACATGCTCGGGGACATAGCCTCGAACCATCACCGGCATTATCCGCTCAATCCATACATGGTAGTCATGACACTTCAGGCCGGTCACTTTGCCCGTTGAAAGATTGACTCCCTTACTTATATTCGATGCATAACCATCGGTGAACTTCAAAATTTGTTTCAGCCAGATAAGTACTTCTTTTTTTTCTGGCGGTTTAAGGACAAAGTCAGCATCTGGCTTGAACCAGTTTTTTCGACCGCCTGTGGGAGGCTTCATGTTCAGGCGTGGTCTATCACACATTCTCTGTTGATTGGCTCTAGCTTTTACGTTATCCTTCGTCTTATCAGGAATGTTGAGGATCGTGTGGAAAAGGGACTCTGCCACATTCTTTTCGATGTGCATCACATCAATATTGTAAGGAAGTTTGAGGTCCTTGAAATAGGGAAGCTGCGAGAAGGGGGTAATGTGCGTCCAGTTGTGCGTCTCACCATATCCCTCTAAGCCTTTGGCTTTGGCTTTGCCTTTGCCTTTGACTTTAGGCTTGAGAGCTTTTAGCTGAGCAAGAACATCTGCCCCCGAAAATGTTGGAATCTCGGTTACTTCATGAACAACCCGACCTTTCGTGAAGTTCTTCTTGTCTTCCCTGTCTAGATGGTCTGGAGGGAGGAACTGTCGATGCAGGCCAAAGGCTACATACTTGCCACCCTTACTCAGCCAAATCATTCGCAGAGCCTGCATGCACACTGGGCATGGCATCTTACCACTTGTACACCATCCGCAGAATAGAGCATAGCCGGGAAAGTCATGCATGCAATAGTGCAACCAAACTTTCATCAAGAAATTTCTCTGCAGATCCCGGTCGTATGTCAACCTCGGAAAGTACCAAGAATGGTGCAAAGCATCCACAAGCGGCTGCATAAACACACCCAGTTGCTTCCCCGGGTAGTCAGGCCCCGGAATGATGAGCGACAAGGACATGGTCTTCCATTGCATTAGGGCACCGGGAGGAAGATTGAGCGGAATTACAAACACAGGCCAGCAGCTGTATGGATTGGACGACATACCATATGGATTCAACCCATCACCTGATATGGCTATTCTGACATCCCCAGCCTCGGCTGCTTCCTCGGGGTATTCTTCATCGAATGACTTCCATGCTTCCCTTCCCGATGGATGTATGATTTTTTTTGGATTGTACCTTATACCTTCCTTGTGCCACTTCATCATTTTGGCAGACTCCTTCGTGATGAAAAGGTGCTGCAGTCTTTTTATAAAATCAAGATACTGAAGAACCTTAACGGGGATGGTTAGCTGCTTTTTCTCACCATCCTCACCGACCACCTCAATGTACCGAGACGAACCGCACTTCCTACAGTACTTGTCATCCACATACTCGTGCCTAAACAAAATGCAATTCTTCGGGCAAACATCTATTTTCTCATAATCCATAGAGAGTGCCTTCATGATTTTCTTTGTATCGTACATGCTTTTCGGCAGTTCATGACCCTCAGGGAGGCTGTTAGCCCATACTCCCAGGAATGCTTCGAAGCATTTCTGGCTACAGCCGTACTCAGCCTTCACTGCAATCAGTTGCGAGATGGCATCCAGCTGAGATATTTTCGCACCCGCATAAAGTGGTTTCTTCGACGAGGCCAAGACCTCCAAGAACGCCTTTGCGGTTGCCTACGGCTCCTCCGGTTCATTCTCTGAAGGTGTCGCATTTGCCGTTTCTGCAACAATGACATCATCTAGCATGTCCCTGACCCCATCGTCCTCATATCCATCGATGCGTTGTCGCATCACCTCCTCTCTACCACGGTCCTGCTCGGCTATGTTTATCGGCGGCATGTCAAAGTTTGGCATATATCCGTGTGTGCGAAGGTGCTCACTCATGTCCATCTGATTTCTACGGTGACGTCTGGCACATCTCACACATGGGCATGGTGGGATAATTCTCATTGGACGACGGAATATCTCCTTCAAATACACATCGGTTTTCACGATCCACTCTGATGTTACTCGATTCCGATGGATAAAACCACTGTACATCCACTGATTATCTGCCATCCTCTGCTTTTTTGCAAGCCACACAACATAATTAAGGATTCACTTAAATTAATCACATCAAATTTTCAGTTTCTACCGCATTGAATCCACCTACATCTCTAATAGGTAAAGATGGGTCCTAATCCCACCCAAGGATGTGTAGATTGAGTACGTTCTCCATTCTACCCCGTTCTGAGACAAAATTTCGGCAGCACCTCCCCGCTGTTCTCCAGATACACGTCTCGGCAAATAGCCGAGAGAATGTGCTCCGGAGAACAATGGGGAGGCGCCGCCGAAATTCTGTCTCGGAACGGGGTGGAACATGGAGAACATACCCAATCTATACATCCTCGGGCTGTCCATGGAAAACGCTGGACAATCCGAAAGAGCTGCGGTGATAAATATGCAATTGAATGCATATTTATCGATGCAACCCTTTCGGACGGGAAACGCCTAGGTTACGCCACTTGACTTGAGAATGAAATCTAGTGATATGAAAAATTGGATGAGATGGACTTGTAGCTCACCCTCGGCTGTAGAGGAAGTAGTCGAACAGCAGAGGGATGCTCAGGGGGACCAACGCGCCGGACAACGGTCACTCCAATGAAATGCTAAACCACAAAGCCTGCAAATTCCATCGCGACAAAAAATTAGAACATCACAACTCATAGAGCATATTTAAAACATTTAAACATGCATTCATTTATTTTTGCATCATGTAGGCAGAAAAACTAACAACATTAACAATATATTCATCATCGTCATCACATATTCATCATCATCATTATCACCTATTCGTCTAACCAAAATTTTTTTTACTACCTATATTCATCATCGTCATCACATATTCATCATCGTCATCACATATTAATCATCGCCATCACATATTCATCATCGTCACCAATTTTTTTTCAAGGCATGCAACATATAGCATCTCATCTAACCAAATTTTTTTACTACCCATCTCACTATCTATCTAACTATCTACCTATCTAACTATCTATCTAACTATGTATCTAACTATCTAAATACCTATCTAACTATCTATATCTAACTAGCTACAAAATTACTAAAAAAACACTAAAAACTTCAAAAAAAAATCACCTTCGAGAGGGCCGGCCGGAGTTGGGGCGGGGAGGCGCGGGGTCGGGGCGGGGCGG
>NC_041382.1:777810650-777812817 GCF_002162155.2 Triticum dicoccoides
GGGGCAGGGAGGCGCGGGCGGCGGCGGGCTCGGGGCTGGGGGTGGCGTGCTCAGGACGGGCGGCGGAGGTGGTGGGCGGCGGCGCGGATGTGGGTCGGGGAGGAAGAGGGAGATGGCGAATGGGTGGTGCCGGGGCGAACCGCAAGGGGATAAGGCCGGCCCTATGCCGACGGCCTGGCCGTCGGCATAGGCCCGCCACTTTGCCACGTCATCGATCCGTGGACATGTGCGTCTCTATGCCGACGGCAAGGCCGTCGGCATAGATAGGAGGCCTATGCCGACGGCTATGCCGTAGGCATAGATGACAACTGCTTTTTTAAAAAAAAATAGTCCCACCTCGCCGAGGGAAAAGCAATTTGACCTGTTTAAATAGTTCACTAATCCATACGTTATAAGCTCCGGTATTCATTAGACTTACATGAAGAAAATGGACAGTTGCTGTGAACTTTTCAGTGCTCGGTATTAGACGTTCTGCGGTAACGATGCCATCGCCGTCTGTGAGGGGAGGGCCATGCCCCGGAGACGCGTCCCGCCTCTTCGGACATGCCACCGCACCACCCCGCATGTATGAGGGCCCGGTGCGATGCTCCGGTGGCATTGCTACCCCCCCAGTGCCCCCGTTCCGCCTAACCCTGTAGCGTTTGACCACGGGATCTACCCCTTTGACTTTGCATGGACGGGCTTTGACCAGTGGACCTCCCCACCCAGTTGTGTTAGGTCAGCCCATAGGAACACTTTAGAGCAACATCCGGGCCAGACCCACAGCAAGATCCCCTCCGTGTAGACCCCACGCGTCCGTTTCCCCCCTCCAGGTGCCGGCGGCAGCGCCGTCCGTGAGGGGGGCACACCCCGGACACGCGTGCCAGGCGTTTGCAACCGCCACAACACTTCCAGACTTGTGAGAGGCCGCCGGCGCAAGATTTGGCGGCATGCTAGCCCCCGGAGGCCGCCGGCCACAGCCGTAGACGCGCGAAGGGCAATCCGCGTAGAGGGAATTTTTCGGATACTTCTCCATCACCAAAAATTATGAAAAAATACCATCGTTCCTATAGCACATGTGCCCACGTCGTGCAAAAAAAAAACTCATGATTTTATCGCGCTCCGAGTATTTAGTAATATTGATGCCGCATCGTTACCGCAGAACGTCTACTACCGTGTCATCGCCGTCCGTGAGGGGGGCCACGCCCCGGAGACGCGTCCCGCCTCTTCGGACATGCCACCACAACGCCCCGCATGTATGAGGGCCCGGTGCGATGCTCCGGTGGCATTGCTACCCCCAGTGCCCCCGTCCCGCCTAACCCTGTAGCGTTTGACCATGGGATCTACCCCTTTGACTTTGCACGGACGGGCTTTGACCAGTGGACCTCCCCACCCGGTTGTGTTAGGTCAGCCCATAGGAACACTTTGGAGCAACATCCGGGCCAGACCCACAGCAAGATCCCCTCCATGTAGACCCCACGCGTCCGTTTCCCCCCTCCAGGTGCCGGCGGCAGCGCCGTCCGTGAGGGGGGCACACCCCGGACACGCGTGCCGGGCGTTTGCAACCGCCACAACACTTCCAGACTTGTGAGAGGCCGCCGGCGCAAGATTTGGCGGCATGCTAGCCCCCGGAGGCCGCCGGCCACAGCCGTAGACGCGCGAAGGGCAATCCGCATAGAGGGAATTTTTCGGATACTTCTCCATCACCAAAAATTATGAAAAAATACCATTGTTCCTATAGCACATGTGCCCACATCGTGCAAAAAAAATCATGATTTTATCGCGCTCCGAGTATTTAGTAATATTGACGCCGCATCGTTACCGCAGAACGTCTACTATCGTGTCATCGCCGTCCGTGAGGGGGGGCCACGCCCCGGAGACCCAACCCAACACTAGATTCCCTCCGGTTCCACCGCACCCACACCATCCCCCCTCTAAGTGATGGCTGCTCTGCCTTCCGTGGAGGGGGGCCACACCACGGAGCCCCAAGACGGGCGTCTACACATGCCAGGACACTTTCACACATGCATCGGGACCCGTGCGATGTTTCGGTGGCATAGCTATACCCCGAAGGCCACCCCGAATCCCAGTTGACCAGTAGATCTAGCCCTTTGACTTTCGTCGGACGGGCTTTGACTGGTGGACTCTTCCACCTGGTTGCGATAGGTCAGCCCATAGCAACATCCCC
>NC_041382.1:777814844-777827272 GCF_002162155.2 Triticum dicoccoides
GCATAGCTACACCCTGAAGGCCACCTCGAATCCTAGTCGACGAGTAGATCTAGCCCTTTGACTTTCGCCGGGCGGGCTTTGACCGGTGGACTCTTCCACCTGGTTGCGATAGGTGAGCCCATAGCAACATCCCCGAACACGGTTTGGACCCAACCTAACACTAGATTCCCTCCGGTTCCACCGCACCCGCACCTTCTCCCCTCCAAGTGACGACGGCTCTGCCTTCCGTGGAGGGGCCACACCATGGAGCCCCAAGACGGGCGTCTACGCATGCCAGAACACTTTCACACATGCATCAGGACCCATGCGATGTTCCGGTAGCATAGCTACACCCTGAAGGCCACCCCGAATCCCCCCTCTAACCAGATTCCCTCCATGTCGACCGTTTCCCCCCTCCGTGACACGGCGGCAGTGACGTCCGTGAGGGGGGCAATCGATATACCATCGGGGCATGTTTTTTGTTTAGATAAGGCACATTTATGTTGTGAAAAAATACAAAATAATAAATATATAAACTAAAAATAAAAAAAATAAAGGTATGCCGACGGCCAGCTGCGCACACGGAGCTACGATCCCACGGATCGATGACATGGCATTGCACGCGGATTGATAACATGGCAGATAGCATGGGCTAGGACTATGCCGACGGCATATCTCTGCCACACCATAGGCCCCCACTCCCTCGGATCGATGACGTGTCGATGGCGCGGATCGGTGATGTTAGCATAGCTATGCCGACGGCCGCAGTTATCCCCCGTCGGTGTAGTTTTGATGCCGTCAAACGGTCGCCGCTAATCGGGTAGGTGGGCCCTTTCTATGCCGACGGGCTCTTCTATGCCGATGGTCCCCGTAGGCGTACCACGAGCTGTCCCGACGGCCGTAATATGCCGACGGCCCCCGTCGGCATAGATACACATATGTTGACGGCTATTCTACGCCTACGGCCTGCCCTTGGCCGTCGGCATATGTCCATTTATGCCGACGGGCGCCGTCGGCATAGATGAGGCCGTCGGCAACTAGATAATTTTTGGTAGTGAACCAGAGGGAGGCCGCGGCGGCTACCGCCATATCTACCGGATCTTTCGGCCATGTTTTTTCATTATGCTTCCTTCGCAGTGGCCGGACAAGAGGCAATCATGGAGACAATACCTAGGCTTTGTTCTCCTTTGGTAAGCATATTTTTCTTCATCACTTGCTCTCCTCTGGTGACTTTGGTTATGGTTCTCATCTGCAATTTTTCCTCGCGCAGTGGCCAGGCGACATCTACTCTCTGGGCGATGATGAAGCACGCCCAACCGCGGTGTTGGATGGCCATGGCCGAAGCCCTCGATCCACGCACGGATTTTTTTTGATGAGGCACGGATCTGGGCGGGGGAGCAACAACTCGCAAGGCGTGGCCTACCGTCCACCGGGTAAGGCTAGATCTCGGCCCATCTCGGCAGATCCGCGGCCTCGGTCGTTGGCAGGCCGGATTTGTCGACTGCTGGCCCAACCATTGGGTTAGGCCATATGTCAGCCCAGTATGCCATATCTGGGCCGAAACTGGTGACTGCGCCGCATCAGACGGCTAGGTTAAGCCCAAGTTGCTGCCTCAACACCCCAAATATATTAAAGCCGCCTTCTCGCGTTTGGGCGAGTGTGAGAGGTCCTTCCACCCGAAGCACAAGCGGCGGCGGCGGCGGCTGCCCCTACCAGAGGAGGACAGCAGCGGCCGCAGCTGCTGCTACCAGTGGGGGACAGCGGCGGCGGCGGCTGCTACCAGAGGGTGGACGCCATCCGCGACGAGTAGCGGCTTCCTCCAGAGGGACGGCGGCGACCCCTACTAGAAGGGGCGCGCCATCCGCGGCTGCTACCAAAAGGGGGACGCCATCCCCGACGAGCAGCGGCCGAGGTTTGGGAAAAGGTACCGGCATTATCTCCTTCCCACCTCTGCTTCTTCGTCTTTCATCTGCCTCTTCTCAGTATTTCGATGTTCCTTTCGCCAGATGCCTCCGAAGAAACAAAAGCCACCCCGTTCGAACCCCCTCAGCAACCCCCTCGTTCTCTCGTAGAAGCACAAAATATCGCAGTTCAGAAGACACAGGCAAAGATACCTCGACAGACCCGGTACAAAGTAAGGACCTTGTCTCTGTCCTCATCTTCCTTCCCCAAAAAACCGAGTAATGAAGCTGATTGGCATGCCTTGTCCCATATTTTGTTGATACAAATCCAACTGCTTCTTGCATTAGGTTTATTTACCCTAGTCTTGTATTAGGATGTGATAATCTTCTACACTATTTTGCAATTCGTACTCCGTGTCCATAAACCAAGACCAGGGATAAATTAATCATGTCCATAAACATGGGATTTGTTGCCAAAGAAAAGTCCGATACTCTGTGTCGCGTAGTAGAAGAAATTTGTTCGATGACAGAGACGCAATTAGCTGGCGATAGCAGCGTGTTATCCATAGTTAACACGTCAGGATGGACCGGTGTAGAGGGAAGGCAAACAAACGGATGGACGAGCCAGATCTGGTTTTCCGGCTTAGGGTTTGGGCATTAGTGCTCTGCTGGGCTCACGCGCCCCATAAATACCCGCACCTAGGTTTGCAGTTTCCTCTCTCCCTCTCCACCCCCCAGAACCAGAACCAGAGGGAGGCCGCGACGGCTACGGTCATATCTACCGGATCTTTAGGCCATGTTTTTTCATTATGCTTCCTTCGCAGTGGCCGGACAAGAGGCAATCATGGAGACAATACCTAGGCTTTGTTCTCCTTTGGTAAGCATATTTTTCTTCATCACTTGCTCTCCTCTCGTGACTTTGGTTATGGTTCTCATCTGCAATTTTTCCTCGCGCAGTGTCCAGGCGACATCGACTCTCTGGGCGGTGATGGAGCACGCCCAACCGCATCGCCCAGAGAGTCGATGTCGCCTGGCCACTGCGCGAGGAAAAAGCAGATGAGAACCATAGCCAAAGTCACCAGAGGAGAGCAAGTGATGAAGAAAAATATGCTTACCAAAGGAGAACAAAGCCTAGCTATTGTTTCCATGATTGCCTCTTGTCCGGCCACTGCGAAGGATGCATAATGAAAAAACATGGCCGAAAGATCCGGTAGATATGGCGGTAGCCGCCGCGGCCTCCCTCTGGTTCTGGTTCTGGGGGGTGGAGAGGGAGAGAGGAAACTGCAAATCTAGGTGCGGGTATTTATGGGGCGCGTGAGCCCAGCAGAGCACTAACGCCCAAACCCTAAGCCGGAAAACCAGATCTGGCTCGTCCATCCGTTTGTTTGCCTTCCCTCTACACCGGTCCTTCCTGACGCGTTAACTACGGATAACACGCTGCTATCGCCAGCTAATTGCGTCTCTGTCATTGAAAAAATTTCTTCTACTACGCGACACGGAGTATCGGACTTTTCTTTGGCAACAAATCCCATGTTTATGGACATGATTAATTTATCCCTGGTCTTGGTTTTGAGCGGTTTTGGATTTGTAAACAGACAAAACCCCAAACTAAATCCTTTGAAAATAGACACGATGAGATTTAATTTTCTTTCCATTTTACAGCCGTGAATGCCGCCTCTCCCACGATGCACGCAGCGCACCGCAAAGGCCTCCTGCCTGTCGAGTCCATCATGCTGCCTCGATCGGCTGGCGTGGGAATCCACCACAAAAGGCCTCAAGGCATCTTAAGGCAAACCGTCCGCATGCCTTCGGCCTTTATCGATTCAAGGCGAGGTGTGAGCCTACTTTCTCACACAAACCCAATAAAAATACGTGTAGAGTTTTGTGGGAGTCCCGACACCCGACACATAGGACTCCGGCCCACCCAAAACCCTTTCTGGACCCGTGCCTTCATCCTTCTCATTTTCTCTCCTTCCTCTTCTCTATTGCCTTCACCGCCGCTCCACCACCCCGGCACACCCATGTCGGAACTATATGTCTTCATCGCCTCCAGCGTTTTAGCCGGGCTCAACACCCTATCCTCCGACCGCATCGCCAGGTACCTTCATCTACTGATATACTCATCATGCCCGGCAACTGTTCGATGAATTGTCAGAGCTATAAACATTTTTTTCTTCTTATTTGTAGCAATGGATTCCAACTTGGAGTACATATAGGAGCCCTATGTTGACTCGTCTGACGACTCGTCCGACAAGGAGGGGTACTCGGATGAGACGGCGAAGATGCAGGCGGTCCTTGAAGACGCGGAGCATGCAGAGGAGTATGTTATCAATTTCAAGTGCTCGATCAACAGTCATCGATTCCTCAACCCCAACAGGGTGCGCGGGCATTTGACACTGATTGTCAACTACTTTGCCCCGAATGCACTCTTCGTTGACCATCTTCGTTAGCGTTTTCGGATGCGCAAGACTGTCTTCGATTGTTTGTACCATGGCGTCCGGTCCTATGATGACTACTTCATCTTGAAGAAGACGCCGTGGGAACGATTGGCTTCTCTGGTTACCAGAAGTGCAAGGCCGCACTACGGATTCTTGCATATGGCACGACCACTGATTTGTAGGATGAGTACCTACGAATATCTGTAAGTGCATCTAGTGCCACCCTTAGTTGGTTTTGAAGTATTGACGACAAACCTAGTTGAGGGACTAATGTGTTTGTGAGAATTGCAGGAAAACACAGGTAGAAGTCCCACATTGATTCGGTTTTACTACCAGAAATGACCCCTAAAAATGTATGAAGACATTGAAGACAAAGGTGGTACATGAAGATATTCACTTTGAAGACTATGACAAAAGAAGACACGTTATGAAGCATATGGAGCTCGAAGACTTAGATCTTTCATAGTTCTTTCTCTTTTGTGTTGAGTCATAGGAACCACCGTACTGTTAAGTGGGGTCCAGGAGAACCAGTTAGAATGACTGAAGTGATGCCTAAATCAAAAACCTATGTCTTCGAGTGAAGACAATGAGAGCGAATCTTGTCCAGAGCCGGACAAGTCAGCTTTGCTTGTAGCCCAAGTAAAGTTGCCATGAGAGTTCGAAATCTGACCGTTGAGACACGTGTCAGTTCCTTAGTGACCCAGGGTCATTTCGGACAAATCAGGTCGGGTTGCCAAGTGGCTATAAATAGCCCACCCCCACAACCATAAACGGTTGGCTGCTCAGATTTTAGTGCACGACTTTTGTCGTTTGAGAGCAACCCACCTCGAAGCCTTTGAGAGAAAATTCCTAGTGAGGAGAAAAGCCCTAACCACCCAGAGCCAGAGTAAATTGGGCATCACTTAAGTCCTCGTGTCTGCGTGATCTAAAGACTTATTACACTTGAGGACTGTGAATCCTCCAGACGGTTAGGCGTCGCGTTCAGAGCATCCAAGAGACATTGTGGATTGCCAGTGAACAAAGTTTGTGAAGGTTTGGGAGTCTACCTTGAAGACTTACCAGAGTGATTGGGCGAGGACTAAGTGACCTGAACTGTGTGTTCAGGACTGGGTGTCCGGGACTGTGTGTCCTAAGGTTTAAATACCTAGCCGCTCCAACCAGACGTGCAGTTGTCACAGCAACTGGAACTGGTCCAACATATCATTGTCTTCAACGAGTCACTGGTTTCATCTTCACTTCCTTTTCTTACTGTTACACATTGTGAAGCCATTGCATGCTTGCTTTATCTTTTTTCTTCACAACGAGAATATATGAACTGTTTGGCTTCATAACTTCTTCCTACCTGATCCGTATTACACTGGTGTTGTTTGTCATTGTGCTTTCTCTCTATTGAATACATGATCATGGCTGGCCTAGTGTAATCTAACTTCCGCTGCATAGTAATAGGCATAATCTTCGCTGTTTGTCTTCATAACTCTCACGTTTTGAAGACTTTCATAAAAATCGCCTATTCACCCCCCCTCTAGTCGATATAACGCACTTTCAATTGGTATCAAAGAAAGGTGCTCCCTTGTTCTGTGTGATTCGGTTTAACCACCTGGAGTTTTAGCTATGTCGACTGCAGGGATAATCAAAGTCTCCGCTGCGTGCCCCGTCTTCGATGGAACTGAATATCCCTACTGGAAGAATAAGATGCGCATGCATCTTGAAGCCATTGACGTCGACCTATGGTATGTCGTCGAGAACGGTGTTCCCAAGGCTGGAGAAGGTGTCACTGCTGCTGATGTCAAGAAGTTCACTCAACTGGACTCTACCGCCAAAAATATCATCTGTGGCCATCTGACAAAAGGACAGTATGGCCGTGTGAGTGCCTTGAAGACATCCAAGCTGGTCTGGGACTGGCTCTCCAAGGTCAATGAAGGCGTCTCAACCCAGAGAGATCAAAGAATCAGTGTACTTCACAACCTCTTCAACCGCTTCAAGCGAAATGACAATGAGAATGTCCAGCACACATTTGATCGGCTCACTGATATCACAAATGAGCTTCAAGCCCTCGGCGCCACTGAGATCACTAAACATGAAATCGTCAAGACGCTGCTTAGATCACTTGATAGTTCGTTTGACATTCTAGCCCTGATGATTCAAGAACGTCCTGATTTCAAGACACTCGATCCATCTGACATACTTGAGAGGCTCAACACACATGAGTTTCAGCTTTCTGAGAAAAGAGATATCTACGGTCCAAACTATGGGCGAACTCGTGCCTTGAAGGCAAAAGCTGTTTCCTCATCTGAAGAAGAATCTGATAGCAGTTCTGATGATCCTAAAGACATTGGAAGGGAACTTGCAATGCTAGTGAAGAAGTTCCAAAAATTCACCAAGAAGAAAGGCTTCAGAAAATCTTCACGATCAAGCTCAAGGAATGATGAAGCTTCTGCTCATGACTACAAGAAGAAAACATGCCACAAGTGCAAGAAAACTGGACACTTCATCTCTGAGTGTCCACAGTGGGACAATGAGAACAGAAGAAAGAAGAAGAGCAAGGAATATGATTCTGACGACAAGAAGAAGAAGAAATACTCAAAGTCTTCTTCCAAGTCTTCCTCGAAGTCTTCATCACACAAGAAGAGCTCATCTGGCAAGGGACGTGCGTTTGTTGGCAAAGAGATGGATTCAGAGGAGGAGTCCGCATCTGAGGAGGCAGAGGTGGAGTCTGAGGAGGAGTCTGATTCTGGCATTGCGAGTCTGGCTACAACATACGTCGCCAAGTCCATCTTCAACACTGAAGACAATGACTGCATCACCGACACCGACGCAAATGACAAGAACGACTCCACTGCTACCTACTACTTCATGGCACGCGGTGCCAAGGTAAACACACGCACTACTCGCTATCAAACATCTAGTGACGATGACTCTGACTGTGATTCAAAACCCAGCTACAAAACACTTGCTAAAATTGCAACTGAACAACAGAAAGCTATGGAACATATTCAAAAACTGTTAGACAGAAGCGATGATCTGTTGGGTGCTGAAATGACTCGATCTGAATCCTTAATTGAAGACATAAAAAATCTTCACGTTAAGTATCAGGAACTTGAGGATCGTCTTGATACTCTCTCAACAACTCATGAAAAGCTTTCCTATGATTATCTTCAAAGGAAGCAAGAACTTGAGAAATTGAGAGCGGCTCATGAAGATCTTCAAAAGGAAAACGAGTCACTTTGCGCCGAACAGATCAGTCCCGCTCAGGAAGGATTTGAACCACCATGTCTTAAATGCATTGAGCGTGATAATGCTACTTCTGTTGCTGAATGTTCCACTGCTACTGCTGTTGCAATATCTTCAACTGTTGATGTGGTAACTAACCCCTCTGCTGAGGATACCACTGCTATTGCTGATGAGAATGCTAGGTTGAAGACATTGCTTGAAATAGGGATGTACAAAAGTCTTAAAGGACATCAGACATTATGTGATGTCCTCAAGAAGCAGATTCTGAACCGAAACCCTAGGAAAGAGGGTGTTGGGTTTGTGAGGAAAATAAATGTAGATGGCTCTTACTGGAAACCTGAGCAGTACCCCAAAACCACATGGGTTGCTGCAAAGGAACTTTCAGCAGATCCATCCAATTTATCTGGCTTCACTTGTGCTAACCCCATTATCATTGATGAATCCTTTGATGCAAACTATAAACTGCTTAAGAATCAGAATGGTGAAGTGTTTGCCAGGTACATTGGTACTAACTGCAGGAATGGACCGCCTACAAATAAGATCTGGGTTCCGAAAAAATGTCTGGAAAATCTTCCTGTGAATGTCTTCATGACACCTCACTTGAAGAAGACAAACCTCAGACCAAAGGCTTCATATGGTCCAAAGGCTTCATACAAACAGAGGACTCACCTGAGTCACACTAATGCAAATGTTTTGCAGGGAAACCATACTCAGGCATATGAATATGAGAGCGGTTCTTCGAATCGTCATGTTCATATGACCAAAAATTATTCTGGCTATTCCTATGAGTACTATTGTCCACCTGCTAGACTGTTTGCTAAGGCTTCAAAGCCAAAATTCTCAGATGCTGCACTTAGACTTATTGCTTCTAAGCCACCCTTGAAGATGTGGGTGGTTAAGAAAGCTTAACTCTCTTTTGCAGGGAAAGGTCTCCAGCAGAAAAACAAAATCTTCTGATGCTATTGCTGGGGACCTTAAAAATCTTGTAGGGCGCAAGATAAAATGCCCGAATGGCATCATTATGTACTTCGTTCCTGAATCGCATACTACTCTCCCTATTAGTCCTAATCTGGATCTAAGTTTTCATAACCCACTGGTTCATCAAATGTTTATGCTTCACAATTCTCTTCGTGAAGCCTATCCCCCTAACTGCACTGTAGGGTACGACACCAGCGACTTCAAAGTCTTTAGAATGGATTATTGACAGTGGGTGTACAAATTACATGACTGGCAAAAGAAGTCTTCTTATGGACTCAACATTACGTCCATCCGACAAGAGCCACATCACATTTGCTGACACTGGTAAAAGTAAGGTATTGGGTCTAGGTAGAGTTACAATCTCAAAGGATCAACACATGGATAAAGTCATTCTTGTTGAATCCCTTGGCTTCAACTTAATGTCTGTCTCAATGCTTTGCGATTTGAATATGATCGTAATGTTTGGAAAATATCGTTGCCTGGTACTAATGGAATCTGACAAGTCTCTAGTGTTTGAAGGGTATTGGAAAGGTGATTTGTACGTGGTAGATTTCTCAGCAGGACCACAACTTGCAGTATGTCTTCTTGCAAAAGCTTCAGAATGCTGGCTTTGGCATCGGAGGCTTGGGCATGCTGGCATGAGGAACCTCCACACCCTTGCAAAGAAGAAGCATGTCATAGGCATCGAGAGCGTCAAGTTCAAGAAAGATCACTTATGCGGTGCCTGTGAAGCAGGGAAGATGACAAGGGCAAAACATCCTTCGAAGACAATCATGACTACTACACAACCCTTCGAACTGCTCCACATGGATCTTTTCGGTCCCACTCACTACTCAACTTTTACTACTTCTGCTTGCCTCTATGGCTTTGTCATTGTTGATGATTACTCTAGATATACTTGGGTGCACATAATCCTTTACAAGACTGAAGTGCAGGATGTCTTTAGACGCTTCGCCAATCGAGCTATGAACAATTTTGGCGCCAAGATAAAGCACATCAGAAGTGACAATGGCACTGAATTCAAGAACACTGGCCTTGATACATATCTTGATACCTTGGGCATCACACATGAATTCTCAGCTCCATACACGCCACAGCAGAATGGCGTCGTCGAACACAAGAACAGAACACTCATTGAGATGGCCAGAACAATGCTAGATGAATACAAGACTCCAAGAAAATTCTGGACTGAAGCCATTGACACTGCGTGTCATACAATCAATCGCGTTTATCTTCACAAGCTTCTGAACAAGACATCTTATGAACTCCTAACTGGCAAGAAGCCAAATGTCAGTTACTTCAGAGTATTTGGCTCAAGGTGCTGGATCAAGGACCCACATCACACCTCAAAGTTTGCACCAAAAGCACATGAGGGCTTTATGCTAGGATATGGAAAGGATTGACACTCCTATAGAGTCTTCAATCTCTTCCATTACAAAGTGGTTGAAACAGTGGATGTGCGGTTCGATGAGACAAATGGTTCACAAAGAGAGCAACTGCCAAATGTGCTAGATGAAGTTCTAGCTAGTGAATCAATCAAGCTTATGGGAACTGGAGAGATTATACCTTCTGAAGCTCATCCTGAAGAAGAACTTATCATCTCAGCACCTGATCAACATGAAGACAATGCTCAGCCTGAAGACATTCCCCCCAACAACAACACAGATCAGCAAGAGCAAAGTCTTCGCCCTGTACATCCTCGTGTTGCCAATGAAGTGCAGATTGACAGAATAATTGACAGCATCAATGCACCTGGTCCACTTACTCGTTCAAGGGCAACTCAGCTAGCAAATTTCTGTGGGCACTTCGCATTCGTCTCAATATCAGAACCCGAGAAAGTTGAAGAAGCCTTCATGGAACCTGAATGGATTCAAGCTATGCAAGAAGAGCTTCAACAGTTTGAGTTGAATAATGTATGGGAACTGGTTAAGCGTCCTGATCCACGGAAGCACAACATAATAGGCACCAAATGGATATACCGCAACAAGCAAGATGAGCATGGTCAAGTTGTCAGAAACAAAGCTCGTCTCGTTGCTCAAGGATATACTCAAGTGGAGGGCATTGACTTCGATTAAACATTTGCTCCTGTGGCAAGGCTTGAAGCTATACGCATACTGCTGGCCTATGCAAATCATCATAACATACTTCTATATCAAATGGATGTGAAAAGTGCCTTTCTCAATGGCAAGATTGAAGAAGAAGTGTATGTTGCACAGCCACCTGGCTTTGAAAATCCAAAACATCCTGACATGGTATACAAGCTCAACAAGGCACTGTATGGCGTCAAACAAGCCCCTAGAGCCTGGTATGACACACTCAAATACTTCCTGAAGAGCAAAGGCTTCATACCTGGTTCCCTGGATCCCACTCTTTTCACGAAGACATATGATGGTGAACTGTTTGTGTGCCAAATATATGTGGATGACATTATCTTCGGCTGCACCAATCAGAAGTACAGTGAAGAGTTTGGATATATGATGCAAGAGCAATATCTGATGTCCATGATGGAGGAACTGAAGTTCTTCCTTGGTCTTCAAATACGACAACAACGCAATGGCATCTTCATATCTCAAGAGAAGTATCTCAAAGATTGCCTGAAGAAGTTTGGTATGCAAGACTGCAAAGGCTTCACAACACCAATGCCAGCCAAACATCATCTAGGTCCTGACGACAATGGTAAAGAGTTCGATCAAAAGGTATACCGCTCCATGATTGGGTCTTTGCTTTATTTATGTGCATCTAGGCCAGATATTATGCTTAGTGTTTGCATGTGTGCTCGATTTCGAGCGGCACCAAAGGAGTCGCATCACTTAGCTGTGAAGCGAGTTCTTCGATATTTGGCTCACACCCCAACTCTAGGATTATGGTATCCAAAGGGCTCAAAGTTTGATTTGGTTGGATTTTCGGATGCTGATTATGCTGGTGACAAGGTTGATCGCAAGTCTACATCAGGCACATGTCACTTTCTGGGACGGTCACTTGTATGTTGGTCTTCAAAGAAGCAGAACTGTGTATCTCTCTCCACTGCTGAATCTGAATACATTGCTGCTGGATCTTGCTGCGCTCAGCTTCTGTGGATGATGTTGGGAAACGTAGCAGAAATTCAAAATTTTCCTACGAGTCACCAAGATCTATCTATGGAGAAACCAGCAACGAGGGGAAGGAGAGTGCATCTACATACCCTTGTAGATCGCTAAGCGGAAGCGTTCAAGAGAACGGGGTTGAAGGAGTCGTACTCGTCGTGATCCAAATCACCGGAGATCCTAGTGCCGAACGGACGGCACCTCCGCGTTCAACACACGTACAGCCCGGTGACGTCTCCCATGCCTTGATCCAGCAAGGAGAGAGGGAGAGGTTGGGAAGACTCCGTCCAGCAGCAGCACGACGGCGTGGTGGTGGTGGAGGAGCGTGGCAATCCTGTAGGGCTTCGCCAAGCACTACTCAGGAGGAGGTGGAGTTGGAGAGGGGGAGGGCTGCGCCAGGGGCAAGGGTCTAGCTCCCATGCGCCTCCCCACTATATATAGGGGTGGAGGGGGATTATTTCTTGCCCTCCAAGTCCATTGGGGCGTTGGAAAAGGTGGGAGGAAAGAAATCCCATCCTTTCCTTTCCCCACCGATTGTTATCCCCCTTTTTTAGGGATCTTGATCTTATCCCTTCGGGATATGATCTTATTCCTTCTAAGGGGGGATCTTGGTGCGCCTTGACCAGGGGTGTGGGGCCTTGCCCCCACTACCCACGTTCATGTGGGTCCCCCCATGCAGGTGGGCCCCACTCCGGAACCTTCTAGAACCTTCTCGGTACAATACCGAAAAATCCCGAACATTTTCCGGTGGCCAAAATAGGACTTCCCATATATAAATCTTTACCTCCGGACCATTCCGGAACTCCTCGTGACGTCCG
>NC_041382.1:777827282-777830359 GCF_002162155.2 Triticum dicoccoides
TGTTCCCCTTATTACAGAAGCACTTAGTCTCGGGTTTGGGTTCAACCTTGGGTTTCTTCACTGGAGCAGCAGCTGATTTGCCGTTTCATGAAATATCCCTTCCTGCCCTTGCCCTTCTTGAAACTAGTGGTTTCACCAACCATCAATAATTGATGCTCCTTCTTGATTTCTACTTTCGCGGTGTCAAACATCGCGAATACCTCAAGGATCATCATATCTATCCCTGATATGTTATAGTTCATCACGAAGCTCTAGCAGCTTGGTGGCAATGACTTTGGAGAAACATCACTATCTCATCTGGAAGATTAACTCCCACTTGATTCAAGTGATTGTTGCACTCAGACAATCTGAGCACAAGCTCAACGATTGAGCTTTTCTCCCTGAGTTTGCAGGCTAAGAAAATCATCGGAGGTCTTATACCTCTTGACGTGGGCACGAGCCTGAAATCCTAATTTCAGCCCTCGAAACATCTCATATGTTCCGCGACATTTCGAAAACGTCTTTCGTGCCTCAACTCTAAACCGTTTAGCTGAACTATCACGTAGTTATCAAGACGTGTATGTCCGATGTTCGCAACATCCACAAACGACGTTTGGGGTTCAGCACACTGAGCAGCGCATTAAGGACATAAGCATTCTACTGTTCGCATAATTGCTACTATCAACTTTCAACTATATTTTCTCTAGGAACATATCTAAAACAGTAGAACTAAAGCGCGAGTTACGACATAATTTGCAAAATCCTTTTGACTATGTTCAGGATAATTAAGTTCATCTTATGAACTCCCACTCATATAGACATCCCTCTGGTCATCTAAGTGATCACATGATCCGAGTCAACTAGGCCGTGTCCGATCATCACGTGAGACGGACTAGTCATCATCGGTGAACATCTTCATGTTGATCGTATCTGCTATACGACTCATGCTCGACCTTTCGGTCTCCGTATTCCGAGGCCATGTCTGTACATGCTAGGCTCGTCAAGTTAACCCTAAGTGTTTTCGCTGTGTAAAACTGTCTTACACCCGTTGTATGTGAACGTAAGAATCCATCACACCCGATCATCACGTGGTGCTTAGAAGCGACGAACTGTAGCAACGGTGCACAGTTAGGGGAGAACACTTCTTGAAATTTTGTAAGGGATCATCTTATTTACTACCGTCGTCCTAAGTAAACAAGATGCATAAACATGATAAACATCACATGCAATCAAATAGTGACATGATATGGCCAATATCATTTTGCTCCTTTTGATCTTCATCTTCGGGGCTCCATGATCATCATCGTCACCGGCATGACACCATGATCTCCATCATCATGATCTCCATCATCTTGTATTGATGAAGTTGTCACGCCAACGACTACTTCTACTTCTATGGCTAACGCGTTTAGCAATAAAGTAAAGTAATTTACATGTCGTTGTTCAATGACACGCAGGTCATACAATAAATAAAGACAACTCCTATGGCTCCTGCAGGTTGTCATACTCATCGACATGCAAGTCGTGAATCCTATTACAAGAACATGATCAATCTCATACATCACATATTATTCACCACATTCTTGTTGGCCATATCACATCACAAAGCATACCCTGCAAAACAAGTTAGACGTCCTCTAATTGTTGTTTGCATGTTTTACGTGGCTGCTATGGGTTTCTAGCAAGAACGTTTCTTACCTACGCAAAACCACAACGTGATATGCCAATTGCTATTTACCCTTCATAAGGACCCTTTTCATCGAATCCGTTCCAACTAAAGTGGGAGAGACTGGCACCCGCTAGCCACCTTATGCACCAAGTGCATGTCAATCGGTGGAACCTGTCTCACGTAAGAATACGTGTAAGGTCGGTCCGGGCCGCTTCATCCCACAATACCGTCGAAACAAGATTGGACTAGTAACGGTAAGCATATTGAACAACATCAACGCCCACAACTACTTTGTGTTCTACTCGTGCAAAGAATCTACGCAATAAACCTGGCTCATGATGCCACTGTTGGGGAACGTAGCAGAAATTTAAAATTTTCCTACGTGTCACCAAGATCTATCTATGGAGAAACCAGCAATGAGGGGAAGGAGAGTGCATCTACATACCCTTGTAGATCGCTAAGCGGAAGCGTTCAAGAGAACGGGGTTGAAGGAGTCGTACTCGTCGTGATCCAAATCACCGGAGATCCTAGTGCCGAACGGACGGCACCTCCGCGTTCAACACACGTATAGCCCGGTGATGTCTCCCATGCCTTGATCCAACAAGGAGAGAGGGAGAGGTTGGGAAGACTCCGTCCAGCAGTAGCACGGCGGCGTGGTGGTGGTGGAGGAGCGTGGCAATCCTGCAAGGCTTCGCCAAGCACTACTCAGGAGGAGGTGGAGTTGGAGAGGGGGAGGGCTGCGCCAGGGGCAAGGGTCTAGCTCCCATGCGCCTCCCCACTATATATAGGAGTGGAGGGGGATTATTTCTTGCCCTCCAAGTCCATTGGGGCGTTGGAAAAGGTGGGAGGAAAGAAATCCCATCCTTTCCTTTCCCCACCGATTGTTATCCCCCTTTTTTAGGGATCTTGATCTTATCCCTTCGGGATATGATCTTATTCCTTCTAAGGGGGGATCTTGGTGCGCCTTGACTAGGGGTGTGGGGCCTTGCCCCCACTACCCACGTTCATGTGGGTCCCCCCATGCAGGTGGGCCCCACTCCGGAACCTTCTAGAACCTTCTCGGTACAATACCGAAAAATCCCGAACATTTTCCGGTGGCCAAAATAGGACTTCCCATATATAAATCTTTACCTCCGGACCATTCCGGAACTCCTCGTGACGTCCGGGATCTCATCCGGGACTCCGAACAACATTCGGTAACCACATACAAGCTTCCTTTATAACCCTAGCGTCATCGAACCTTAAGTGTGTAGACCCTACGGGTTCGGGAGACATGCAGACATGACCGAGACGTTCTCCAGTCAATAACCAACAGCGGGATCTGGATACCCATGATGGCTCCCACATGTTCCACGATGATCTCATCGGATGAACCACGATGTCAAGGACTTAATCAATCCCGTATTCAATTCCCTTTGTCTATCGGTAT
>NC_041382.1:777830517-777848176 GCF_002162155.2 Triticum dicoccoides
TTACACGGAGTGACAAATCCCAGTCTCGATCCGCATAAAACAATAGATACTTTCGGAGATACCTGTAGTGCACCTTTATAGTCACCCAATTACGTTGTGACGTTTGATACACCCAAAGCACTCCTACGGTATCCAGGAGTTACACGCTCTCATGGTCAAAGGAAGAGATACTTGACATTGGCAAAGCTCTAGCAAACGAACTACACGATCTTTGTGCTAGGCTTAGGATTGGGTCTTGTCCATCACATCATTCTCCTAATGATGTGATCCCGTTATCAACGACATCCAATGTCCATAGCCAGGAAACCATGACTATCTGTTGATCACAACAAGCTAGTCAACTAGAGGCTCACTAGGGACATATTGTGGTCTATGTATTCACACGTGTATTACGATTTCCGGATAATACAGTTATAGCATGAATAAAAGACAATTATCATGAACAAGGAAATATAAAAATAACACTTTTATTATTGCCTCTAGGGCATATTTCCAACAGATGAAGCAAACACTCAAGGACTATGGCATTCATCTGAAGCAAGTGCCACTTTACTGCGACAACGAAAGCGCCATCAAGATTGCCAACAACCCAGTTCAGCACTCGAAGACAAAGCACATTGAAATTCGTCATCACTTTCTCAGAGATCATGTTGGGAAGGAAGACATTGATATCATACACGTCAACACTGAAGAGCAATTGGCGGATATCTTCACCAAGCCTTTGGATGAGAAGAGATTTTGCAAGTTACGGTGTGAGCTAAATATCTTGGAATCCTCAAATGTCCTGTGATCAGGCACACATCCTAACACTTATGCATATTGATGACTTAGATGTGCAACACACAAAGTAAAGTATATCTTCAATCAATGAAGACATACATTCTAAGTGTGAATACATTAATATGGAATTTGACTTCGGAGCGCCACGATAATTGTGCGCCGTGCCTGGGCCTAATACTTCCTATACGGTGGGTAACGCCACCACCAAACGTTCCATTTTGAAGCGTTTCACTCATGGTGTTACCTTGCAATATCTTCACATTTGGTTGTCTTCACATTTGGTTTGGCTTCAAACATGTCATCATGATTATCTTCACTACGCTGCCTGTATAGACCATATATATGCTAGTGTTCTGTCCTCTACAGCATTCACTTATAGCTATGACTTCTTGGTTGAATCTCTTGAACTAAGTGAATGTGATCCGACCCTAATCTCTCTATGCTTTCTATCTCAAATTCTATCTCTCCAAGTCATATGCATTCTATTGAAACTGTCAAATGTCTTCACTGTGTCCTTGTCAGCTGAAGATATAGAGACAACCATAAAGTCCGTTTTCAATGCTCATTCCTCCACATAAAATCCGGAGAAGTAGGAATGACCGCCCGACAATCCAGGCGTGCGTGGGATGTGGAACTGCCCCCAAAATACCGCATGATGGCCACGTACTACTCAAATGCGAATCGCCAGGGGCACCTGAGTAATAGCGCAGTGCCGCCCCTACGCCTATAAGTTCACACTTACCGCGGTCATGATCTCCTTCTTCCACCCTCGCACGAACCCTAGCGCCACCGCTAGCACTCGACGACGCCGGAGACGAAGCGCTTCGCTGCCGCAACCTCTCCAACGCCGTCCTCACGCCGACCGCGGACATCGTCCTCTCCGCCGTTGCTGTAGGTGTTTTCCGTCGCAAAGTTAGGGCACGGAGGACTGAACTGCTCGGCATCAACTCCCTTCCGTCTAGCAGTTCCAGTGTGGTAAATAAAACTTCTTTTTACAGCCTCTTTTGATCTCATGATTCTGTCACTTTCTACCATAAGAAGTTTCTCTTCACACTAGTTAGATCTCTCGATGCATCTCATAACATGCCTAGTATATTCACTTGTGCTTCATAAAGTAGTTAGATTCCTCACTTGTACTGATCTGTGGGTTCGTACAAATCTGGAACCAACTCCTTATCTATGAGTGAATGTCTTCGCACGATGAGGTTAATGTCTTCTAAACTGATTAATCTTCAAAGCCTTCTGAGAATGCATATGACCTCTTCCCCTTCCCTCGCACCTTAATGCTGTCACAAGTACATGTGTGTGGGAGAATCCTTCGGTTCTCACAGTCTGCATTCATTTGCAGAATTCCTACAGCATCACATAAACTCTCCTGAAGCCAGTTCCTGTTGGTCCAGAAAAAGAAAGCCTTTGAAGCCTTTGAAAGTTTTGAAGCCTTTAAAGTTAAAGCTTATGGCTTCAGAAGCAGCAGCAAGGAAGGGGGACATACAGAGATGTGAGGGAACTTCCAAGGATCTGCCTGAAGACTTGGCAGAAATGTACAAAACAGATCCAGAAGAGAGCTATGGGCAGCGCAAGACACGAATCCAATGGATTCGACGCTATTGGGCAGAACAGTGGTTCAAATACCGCTTCGTCATCGAGGAGTATGCTGAGAAAAGTGCCATCAGGAGACCATGGGGGGACATCCGCTTCAAGAATCTCTTGCCCAGGACCAGAGATGAAGCCATTGCTCAAGGCTTCTACCCATGCATTGTCCGAGGACCACAGCCTGATGATGCGCATCCATCGTCACTCCTCTGGTGTCGGGACGACAATCTCTTCAAGCACAACTTTCAATTTGCCCAATAGTCAGCGAAGCTAAACAAGAAGAAATTTGGGTTAGACTTCAACCCTGGTCCCTCCGCACCAAGGGCAGATGGCACACGCGACGCGGAACCCAATGGCATCGGTCCATTTGCCAATCTTGAGGGTATGATCACTCACATCTTACTCCAAGGGACTGTCGTAAATGACCCTCCAGCTGACTCCGAGTCTGATGAAGCTCCTGCTGTGCCGAAGCCAAAGCAGACGAAGAAACCAAAAGCTTCAAAGCCGGCCCCTGCCTCAAAAATCTCAAGGGCGAAGCCATTGAAAACTGCACCTCCTGAAGTCAGTGTGCAGTCTGAAGACGTCTCCCGCGTCTCCAAGCCCCAGAAGGTAAAGGAGCCCCAGCAACAAACAGGCAAAGAGCTCACTGGTGCTGCCATTCTACGCAGCGAAGCCATTGATCTATCAAGTGATGAAGATCTGGGAGATGACGCTCTAGAGCAGCTTATCAAAAGCAAGGAAGAAGCAGAAATCTTCAACAACCTACCTCTCTTTGATGTTGCCATTATCCACAACTTCATCGATGAATGGTTTGCCTCACCAGACATCAGCTTCGAAGATCTGCAGCTGCCTGCCGGTCTCAGTGTCGCCTTCCAAGGCGCAATTGCTTTAGAGGCACCAAGACAAGAAGAAGAAGCAGCCTGTTGTGAATGAACCAGAGGCACCAAGACAAGAAGCTATTCCGATTGTCTTCCCAACCGCCACGACTGGCTCGAAGCCAAAGAGCCGGTCATCCGCTTCTGAGCTTAAGAAGACACGGAATGCAGAGGCTGAAGCCAGAAAAGGAAGAGCTCTGAAGCCTCTCCTACTGCCCCCAGCAAAAAGAAGCGCAAGATTAAGAAATCTCGGGCTGCTCCCTCAGAGCCCTTGATAGTTGAACCCCTCTCTGTCCTTCAACCCAATGCAGAAAGAAGACTGACGGTTCATGAGCCTGCTCCCACAGAGGCTCCTGAAGCTGAAGATATTCCAGCAGCCGACCCCATCGCTGCTGAAGACATTGGTCATCAAGACAATGTACAAGATGATGCAGCCCTTTCTCAGCTTGAAACAAGCGAACTCATCAGTATTGGTCGTCCTCTGACGCCAATGGCACAAGATGAGTCATGGGAAGATCGCCCTCAGGAGGAAGAAGACTTTGAGGTCCAGCCCACTCCGACCCCACAAGCGTCGTCTGCGTTCTATAGGCTTCGCAAAGGTCCACGGCCTCAAGTCCATACTGCAGAAATTCCGGCTGCATCAGCCGAAGACAATGAAGTAGGATCTCCAGAACCCACTCCTCCACTCCATCAAGATGCAGTTCTCCATGAGAACGTGCCTGAGGTTGTCCCTCCAACTACACAAGCGGAGGAAGAAAATGTTGCGGCTGCCACCACAAACACTGAAGCCAATGTGGAGCCCGCCCCACCAAATGCTTCAGCGGACAGCGAAGCTACTGAGCCAGACACTTCAATCCCTAAGTCTGCTGCAGGTCCACAGTTTGATTATCATATTAAGCACAGGCCTCATGTCCAGAAGCCAGTCCCAAGGCTTCCAAGGTTTCCAGGTCCTGCATCAGCACCTGGCTCCTTTGATATTAACAGCTTCAAGGCAGACAATACATTTTTCAATAGCTCCACGAACCCCTACTCAAGGGAAAGGATTGTATCAGACAGGTTCTGGAGCTATTCTCAGCGCAGCTATTATTCATGCATCCTATACAACCAAGGTCGCATCTTCCCGCACAAGCGCCTTGAAGTTGAAGCCATTACTGGTCCGCCATGTCTTGAGGAAGCCTTGGATTGCTTCAAGCAAGTGGGTCTGCTGTCGTTTGTGACGGATAAAGAGCACTGGAATGAAGAGCTTTTGCTTCAGTTTTATGCCACCCTTCATGTAAAAGGATATAACAGAGATCCGAAGACTTGGGTCCTGGAGTGGATGACCGGCAATGTCCATCATGAAGCCAATGCATTTGATATCATTGAGCTCACCGGGCTACCCACTCCTGGTGAATTCTTCGAGGAAGGCTGTCAACTACATTCTGAAGCCATTGAAAGCATATTCCAGAGGCCTGAACCCAATATGAGTCAGATGCTCTCAATGATGAAGCCATTGCCTCAGGATGCACCCTATCCAACTGAGTTCTTCGTTGAAGACCTAGAGTACCTGCCCAGGACCATATATCACATCATCTGGCGGACTCTCTGGCCCATTAGGGGACACTCACCACATGCCAAGATTGAGGGTGCAATGAAGACTCTCATATTCTATATCATGCATGGCAAATGCTTCAACGCACAGGATCTCTTCATACGCCAACTTACAGCGTCGGGCTCAGAATTATTTGGTTTGAAGTTCTATGCTCCTTGGGTGATGAGACTAATCAAACTTCACTCTGCGATCTCGTATCAGCCCTCTGCCCGAAACCATCAGATCTTCTTGCCAGATGTGGATACCTCTGCTGAAGCAATATATCCTGAGCCTGACAAGCAACCAATAAGTCTTCAGAATGCAGAACACCAGAGCTTCACGCAGAATGTTGAAGGTGTTGAAGCCATATCCAGGGTATATCCGTTGGCTGGCACTACACGTGCACCAGCATCTACTAAAGCCACAGACAGCACAAATTCTCCAAGACCCAAGAAGCGTGCTCGTGTCCTCACTGACCGAGAGCTTCTTGTGGCCCTTCACCAAAAGCAAGATAGGCATCACGACTGGCTAAAGCGTCAGATGAAGAGCCTCTTGGTGGATGTCAATCGTCTTCGAAACCTAGCCACCAAGAATGCTTTCGTTACACATGAAACGTGCCGTCGTACATGGAAAGGGCTCTCAATGATATGTACTGAAGCTGAACTTGAAGAGGATGGCTTCACAGAGCGTTTCAAGTTTGACACCACACCTCCCAGAAGGGCTGTGATGCGCAACACACCATCACTTGAAGACTCTGAGTTTTCTTCATCTGCTGCCACAGTTACTGCAAGGATTATTGATGAAGACGACGATGCTACATCACCACCACCTGCTTCAGCTCATCCCAGCTCTGCACCGCCAAACAACTCCACCGACCCTGCTGCGCCTGGGAACGCGTAGCAAACTCTATGTCTTCAAACCTTTTTGGTCATTACTGACAAAAGGGGGAGAAGCGTATGATGTTTATAGTCTTCAAGCGGGTCAATATGGGCGGGTGCCTTATGTTTTGATATATTTTGCTTCGTGATTACAGCTCTTGTTTTTGCTTCATTTGGTTCTTTGAGTTGTAAACACTAAAACTCGATGGTCGTCTGCTACTCGTTTGCTACTCTGTTTGCGAAGATAAATTCCGCATGTGCGACGATAAATTCCGCACTTATCTCATTCTGCAGACGTCCATTTTCCATTATGCATGTCATTGTCTTCATATACTTTCACATGCATAGTGGATTGTCATCATAAGCTGAAGTGGATCTCCACAAGTACAACCTGCCATGTGCATTTGCATTCCAAAGCAAATTAACTTATATGCACATCTTCAGGGGGAGCCCTTGCAACTTATGAAGACATTCCCTATCCTTTACAAACTTCACACATTATATTCCCCGTTGAAAACTTCAACTAGTTTGTCATCAATCACCAAAAAGGGGGAGATTGTAAGTGCATCTAGTGCCACCCCTAGTTGGTTTTGAAGTATTGACGACAAACCTAGTTGAGGGACTAATGTGTTTGTGAGAATTGCAGGAAAACACAGGTAGAAGTCCCTCATTGATTCGGTTTTACTACCAGAAATGACCCCTAAAAATGTATGAAGACATTGAAGACAAAGGTGGTACATGAAGATATTCACTTTGAAGACTATGACAAAAGAAGACACGTTATGAAGCATATGGAGCTCGAAGACTTAGATCTTTCATAGTTCTTTCTCTTTTGTGTTGAGTCATAGGAACCACCGTACTGTTAAGTGGGGTCCAGGAGAACCAGTCAGAATGACTGAAGTGATGCCTAAATCAAAAACCTATGTCTTCGAGTGAAGACAATGAGAGCGAATCTTGTCCAGAGCCGGACAAGTCAGCTTTGCTTGTAGCCCAAGTAAAGTTGCCATGAGAGTTCGAAATCTGACCGTTGAGACACGTGTCAGTTCCTTAGTGACCCAGGGTCATTTCGGACAAATCAGGTCGGGTTGCCAAGTGGCTATAAATAGCCCGCCCCCACAACCATAAACGGTTGGCTGCTCAGATTTCAGTGCACGACTTTTGTCGTTTGAGAGCAACCCTCCTCGAAGCCTTTGAGAGAAAATTCCTAGTGAGGAGAAAAGCCCTAACCACCCAGAGCCAGAGTAAATTGTGAAGGAAATATGCCCTAGAGGCAATAATAAAGTTATTATTTATTTCCTTATAATCATGATAAATGTTTATTATTCATGCTAGAATTGTATTTACCGGAAACATAATACATGTGTGAATACATAGACAAACAGAGTGTCACTAGTATGCCTCTACTTGACTAGCTCGTTAATCAAAGATGGTTATGTTTCCTAACCATGAACAATGAGTTGTTATTTGATTAACGAGGTCACATCATTAGTAGAATGATCTGATTGACATGACCCATTCCATTAAGCTTAGCACCCGATCGTTTAGTATGTTGCTATTGCTTTCTTCATGACTTATACATGTTCCTATGACTATGAGATTATGCAACTCCCATTTACCGGAGGAACACTTTGGGTACTACCAAACGTCACAACGTAACTGGGTGATTATAAAGGAGTACTACAGGTGTCTCCAATGGTCGATGTTGGGTTGGCGTATTTCGAGATTAGGATTTGTCACTCCGATTGTCGGAGAGGTATCTCTGGGCCCTCTCGGTAATACACATCACATAAGCCTTGCAAGCATTACAACTAATATGTTAGTTGTGAGATGATGTATTACGGAACGAGTAAAGAGACTTGCCGGTAACGAGATTGAACTAGGTATTGGATACCGACGATCGAATCTCGGGCAAGTAACATACCGATGACAAAGGGAACAACGTATGTTGTTATGCGGTCTGACCGATAAAGATCTTCGTAGAATATGTAGGAGCCAATATGGGCATCCAGGTCCCGCTATTGGTTATTGACCAGAGACGTGTCTCGGTCATGTCTACATTGTTCTCGAACCCGTAGGGTCCGCACGCTTAAGGTTACGATGACAGTTATATTATGAGTTTATGCATTTTGATGTACCGAAGGTTGTTCGGAGTCCTAGATATGATCACGGACATGACGAGGAGTCTCGAAATGGTCGAGACATAAAGATTGATATATTGGAAGTCTATGTTTGGACATCGGAAGTGTTCCGGGTGAAATCGGGATTTTACCGGGTTACCGGGAGGTTACCGGAACCCCCCGGGAGCCATATGGGCCATCATGGGCCTTAGTGGAAAGGAGAAAGGGGCAGCCCAAGGGGGCTGCGCGCCTCCCCCCTTCCCCTAGTCCTATTAGGACTAGGAGAGGTGGCCGGCCACCCCTCTCCCTCTTTCCCCCTTGGGAATCCTAGTTGGAATAGGATTGGGGGGGGAGTCCTACTCCCGGTAGGAGTAGGACTCCTCCTGCGCCTCTCCCTCTTGGCCGGCGCACCCTCCCCCCTTGGCTCCTTTATATACGGAGGCAGGGGCACCTCTAAACACACAAGTTGACACAAGTTGATCCACGTGATCGATTCCTTAGCCGTGTGCGGTGCCCCCTGCCACCATATTCCTCGATAATACTGTAGCGGAGTTTAGGCGAAGCCCTGCTGCTGTAGTTCATCAAGATCGTCACCACGCCGTCGTGCTGACGAAACTCTTCCCCGACACTTTGCTGGATCGGAGTCCGGGGATCGTCATCGAGCTGAACGTGTGCTCGAACTCGGAGGTGCCATAGTTTCGGTGCTTGATCGGTTGGATCGTGAAGACGTACGACTACTTCCTCTACGTCGTGTCATCGCTTCCGCAGTTAGTCTCCGTTGGGTACGTAGACAACACTCTCCTCTCGTTGCTATGCATCACATGATCATGTGTGCGCGTAGGAAATTTTTTGAAATTACTACGAAACCCAACAGTGGCATCCGAGCCTAGGTTATTGATGTTGATGTTATATGCACGAGTAGAACACAAGTGAGTTGTCGACGATACAAGTCATACTGCCTACCAGCATGTCATATTTTGGTTCGGCGGTATTGTTGGACGAGACGACCCAGACCAACCTTACGCGTACGCTTACGCGTACGCTTACGCGAGACCGGTTCCCTCGACGTGCTTTGCACAGAGATGGCTTGCGGGCGACTGTCTCTCCAACTTTAGTTGAACCAAGTATGGCTACGCCCGGTCCTTGCGAAGGTTAAAACGGAGTCTATTTGACAAACTATCGTTGTGGTTTTGATGCGTAGGTGAGATTGGTTCTTACTTAAGCCCGTAGCAGCCACGTAAAACATGCAACAACAAAGTAGAGGACGTCTAACTTGTTTTTGCAGGGCATGTTGTGATGTGATATGGTCAAGACATGATGCTGAATTTTATTGTATGAGATGATCATGTTTTGTAACCAAGTTATCGGCAACTGGCAGGAGCCATATGGTTGTCGCTTTATTGTATGCAATGCAATCGCGATGTAATGCTTAACTTTATTACTAAACGGTAGTGATAGTCGTGAAAGCATAAGATTGGCGAGACGACAACGATGCTACGATGGAGATCAAGGTGTCGCGCCGGTGACGATGGTGATCATGACGGTGCTTCGGAGATGGAGATCACAAGCATGAGATGATGATGGCCATATCATATCACTTATATTGATTGCATGTGATGTTTATCTTTTTATGCATCTTATCTTGCTTTGATTGACGGTAGCATTATAAGATGATCTCTCATTAAATTATCAAGAAGTGTTCTCCCTGAGTATGCACCGTTGCCAAAGTTCGTCGTGCCCAGACACCACGTGATGATCGGGTGTGATAAGCTCTACGTCCATCTACAACGGGTGCAAGCCAGTTTTTGCACACGCAGAATACTCAGGTTAAACTTGACGAGCCTAGCATATGCAGATATGGCCTCGGAACACGGAGACCGAAAGGTCGAGCGTGAATCATATAGTAGATATGATCAACATAAATGATGTTCACCATTGAAAACTACTCCATCTCACGTGATGATCGGTCATGGTTTAGTTGATTTGGATCACGTAATCACTTAGAAGATTAGAGGGATGTCTATCTAAGTGGGAGTTCTTAAGTAATATGATTAATCGAACTTAAATTTATCATGAACTTAGTACCTGATAGTATCTTGCTTGTTTATGTTGATTGTAGATAGATGGCTCGTGCTGTTGTTCCGTTGAATTTTAATGCGTTCCTTGAGAAAGCAAAGTTGAAAGATGATGGTAGCAATTACACGGACTGGGTCCGTAACTTGAGGATTATCCTCATTGCTGCACAGAAGAATTACGTCCTGGAAGCACCGCTGGGTGCCAGGCCTGCTGCTGGAGCAACGCCAGATGTTATGAACGTCTGGCAGAGCAAAGCTGATGACTACTCGATAGTTCAGTGTGCCATGCTTTACGGCTTAGAATCGGGACTTCAACGACATTTTGAACGTCATGGAGCATATGAGATGTTCCAGGAGTTGAAGTTAATATTTCCAGCAAATGCCCGGATTGAGAGATATGAAGTCTCCAATAAGTTCTATAGCTGCAAGATGGAGGAGAACAGTTCTGTCAGTGAGCATATACTCAAAATGTCTGGGTATGATAATCACTTGATTCAATTGGGAGTTAATCTTCCGGATGATTGCGTCATCGACAGAAATCTCCAATCACTGCCACCAAGCTATAAGAGCTTCGTAATGAACTATAATATGCAAGGGATGAACAAGACTATTCCCGAGCTCTTCGCAATGCTGAAAGCTGCGGAGGTAGAAATCAAGAAGGAGCATCAAGTGTTGATGGTTAACAAGACCACTAGTTTCAAGAAAAAGGGCAAAGGGAAGAAAAAGGGGAACTTCAAGAAAAACGGCAAGCAAGTTGCTGCTCAAGAGAAGAAACCCAAGTCTGGACCTAAGCCTGAAACTGAGTGCTTCTACTGCAAGCAGACTGGTCACTGGAAGCAGAACTGCCCCAAGTATTTGGCGGATAAGAAGGATGGCAAGGTGAACAAAGGTATATGTGATATACATGTTATTGATGTGTACCTTACTAGAGCTCGCAGTAGCACCTGGGTATTTGATACTGGTTCTGTTGCTAATATTTGCAACTCGAAACAGGGACTACAGAATAAGCGGGCACTGGCAAAGGACGAGGTGACGATGCGCGTGGGAAACGGATCCAAAGTCGATGTGATCGCAGTCGGCACGCTACCTCTACATCTACCTTCGGGATTAATATTAGACCTAAGTAATTTTTATTTGGTGCCAGCGTTGAGCATGAACATTATATCTGGATCTTGTTTAATGCGAGACGGTTATTCATTTAAATCAGAGAATAATGGTTGTTCTATTTATATGAGTAATATCTTTTATGGTCATGCACCCTTGAAGAGTGGTCTATTTTTATTAAATCTCGATAGTAGTAATACACATATTCATAATGTTGAAGCCAAAAGATGCAGAGTTGATAATGAAAGTGCAACTTATTTGTGGCACTGTCGTTTAGGTCATATCGGTATAAAGCGCATGAAGAAACTCCATACCGATGGACTTTTGGAACCACTTGATTATGAATCACTTGGTACTTGCGAACCGTGCCTCATGGGCAAGATGACTAAAACACCGTTCTCCGGTACTATGGAGAGAGCAACAGATTTGTTGGAAATCATACATACCGATGTATGTGGCCCGATGAATATTGAGGCTCGTGGCGGATATCGTTATTTTCTCACCTTCACAGATGATTTAAGCAGATATGGGTATATTTACTTAATGAAACATAAGTCTGAAACATTTGAAAAGTTCAAAGAATTTCAGAGTGAAGTTGAAAATCATCGTAACAAGAAAATAAAGTTTCTACGATCTATTCGTGGAGGAGAATATTTGAGTTACGAGTTTGGTGTACATTTGAAAAACTGTGGAATAGTTTCGCAACTCACGCCACCCGGAACACCACAGCGTAATGGTGTGTCCGAACGTCGTAATCGTACTTTACTAGATATGGTGCGATCTATGATGTCTCTTACTGATTTACCGCTATCATTTTGGGGATATGCTTTAGAGACGGCCGCATTCACGTTAAATAGGGCACCATCAAAATCCGTTGAGACGACGCCTTATGAACTGTGGTTTGGCAAGAAACCAAAGTTGTCGTTTCTTAAAGTTTGGGGCTGCGATGCTTATGTGAAAAAGCTTCAACCTGATAAGCTCGAACCCAAATCGGAGAAATGTGTCTTCATAGGATACCCAAAGGAAACTGTTGGGTACACCTTCTATCACAGATCCGAAGGCAAAAACATTCGTTGCTAAGAATGGATCATTTCTAGAGAAGGAGTTTCTCTCGAAAGAAGTGAGTGGGAGGAAAGTAGAACTTGACGAGGTAACTGTACCTGCTCCCTTACTGGAAAGTAGTTCATCACAGAAAACTGTTTCAGTGACACCTACACCAGTTAGTGAGGAAGCCAATGATAATGATCATGAAACTTCAGATCAAGATACTACTGAACCGCGTAGATCAACCAGAGTAAGATCCGCACCAGAGTGGTACGGTAATCCTGTTCTGGAGGTCATGCTACTAGATCATGATGAACCTACGAACTATGAAGAAGCGATGGTGAGCCCAGATTCCGTAAAGTGGCTTGAAGCCATGAAATCTGAGATGGGATCCATGTATGAGAACAAAGTATGGACTTTGGTTGACTTGCCCGATGATCGGCAAGCAATTGAGAATAAATGGATTTTTAAGAAGAAGACTGACGCTGATGGTAATGTTACTGTCTACAAAGCTCGACTTGTCGCAAAAGGTTTTCGGCAAGTTCAAGGAATTGACTACGATGAGACCTTCTCACCCGTAGCGATGCTTAAGTCCATTCGAATCATGTTAGCAATTGCCGCATTTTATGATTATGAAATTTGGCAAATGGATGTCAAAACTGCATTCCTGAATGGATTTCTGGAAGAAGAGTTGTATATGATGCAACCAGAAGGTTTTATCGATCCAAAGGGAGCTAACAAAGTGTGCAAGCTCCAGCGATCCATTTATGGACTGGAGCAAGCCTCTCGGAGTTGGAATAAACGTTTTGATAGTGTGATTAAAGCATTTGGTTTTATACAGACTTTCGGAGAAGCCTGTATTTACAAGAAAGTGAGTGGGAGCTCTGTAGCATTTCTGATATTATATGTGGATGACATATTACTGATTGGAAATGATATAGAATTTCTGGATAGCATAAAGGGATACTTGAATAAAAGTTTTTCAATGAAAGACCTCGGTGAAGCCGCTTACATATTAGGCATTAAGATCTATAGAGATAGATCAAGACGCTTAATTGGACTTTCACAAAGCACATACCTTGACAAAATTTTGAAGAAGTTCAAAATGGATCAAGCGAAGAAAGGGTTCTTGCCTGTGTTACAAGGTGTGAAATTGAGTAAGACTCAATGCCCGACCACTGCAGAAGATAGAGAGAATATGAAAGATGTTCCCTATGCATCAGCCATAGGCTCTATCATGTATGCAATGCTGTGTACCAGACCTGATGTGTGCCTTGCTATAAGTTTAGCAGGGAGGTACCAAAGTAATCCAGGAATGGATCACTGGACATCGGTCAAGAACATCCTGAAATACCTGAAAAGGACTAAGGATATGTTTCTCGTATATGGAAGTGACAAAGAGCTCATCGTAAAAGGTTACGTTGATGCAAGCTTTGACACTGATCCGGACGATTCTAAATCGCAAACCGGATACGTGTTTACATTAAACGGTGGAGCTGTCAGTTGGTGCAGTTCTAAACAAAGCGTCGTAGCGGGATCTACATGTGAAGCGGAATACATAGCTGCTTCGGAAGCAGCAAATGAAGGAGTCTGGATGAAGGAGTTCATATCCGATCTAGGTGTCATACCTAGTGCATCGGGTCCAATGAAAATCTTTTGTGACAATACTGGTGCAATTGCCTTGGCAAAGGAATCCAGATTTCACAAAAGGACCAAACACATCAAGAGACGCTTCAACTCCATCCGGGATCTAGTCCAGGTGGGATACATAGAGATTTGCAAGATACATACGGATCTGAATGTTGCAGACCCGTTGACTAAGCCTCTTCCACGAGCAAAACATGATCAGCACCAAAGCTCCATGGGTGTTAGATTCATTACAGTGTAATCTAGATTATTGACTCTAGTGCAAGTGGGAGACTGAAGGAAATATGCCCTAGAGGCAATAATAAAGTTATTATTTATTTCCTTATAATCATGATAAATGTTTATTATTCATGCTAGAATTGTATTTACCGGAAACATAATACATGTGTGAATACATAGACAAACAGAGTGTCACTAGTATGCCTCTACTTGACTAGCTCGTTAATCAAAGATGGTTATGTTTCCTAACCATGAACAATGAATTGTTATTTGATTAACGAGGTCACATCATTAGTAGAATGATCTGATTGACATGACCCATTCCATTAGCTTAGCACCCGATCGTTTAGTATGTTGCTATTGCTTTCTTCATGACTTATACATGTTCCTATGACTATGAGATTATGCAACTCCCGTTTACCGGAGGAACACTTTGGGTACTACCAAACGTCACAACGTAACTGGGTGATTATAAAGGAGTACTACAGGTGTCTCCAATGGTCGATGTTGGGTTGGCGTATTTCGAGATTAGGATTTGTCACTCCGATTGTCGGAGAGGTATCTCTGGGCCCTCTCGGTAATACACATCACATAAGCCTTGCAAGAATTACAACTAATATGTTAGTTGTGAGATGATGTATTACGGAACGAGTAAAGAGACTTGCCGGTAACGAGATTGAACTAGGTATTGGATACCGACGATCGAATCTCGGGCAAGTAACATACCGATGACAAAGGGAACAACGTATGTTGTTATGCGGTCTGACCGATAAAGATCTTCGTAGAATATGTAGGAGCCAATATGGGCATCCAGGTCCCGCTATTGGTTATTGACCAGAGACGTGTCTCGGTCATGTCTACATTGTTCTCGAACCCGTAGGGTCCGCACGCTTAAAGTTACGATGACAGTTATATTATGAGTTTATGCATTTTGATGTACCGAAGGTTGTTCGGAGTCCCGGATATGATCACGGACATGACGAGGAGTCTCGAAATGGTCGAGACATAAAGATTGATATATTGGAAGTCTATGTTTGGACATTGGAAGTGTTCCGGGTGAAATCGGGATTTTACCGGGTTACCGGGAGGTTACCGGAACCCCCCGGGAGTCATATGGGCCATCATGGGCCTTAGTGGAAAGGAGAAAGGGGCAGCCCAAGGGGGCTGCGCGCCTCCCCCCTTCCCCTAGTCCTATTAGGACTAGGAGAGGTGGCCGGCCACCCCTCTCCCTCTTTCCCCCTTGGGAATCCTAGTTGGAATAGGATTGGGGGGGGGGAGTCCTACTCCCGGTAGGAGTAGGACTCCTCCTGCGCCTCTCCCTCTTGGCCGGCGCACCCTCCCCCCTTGGCTCCTTTATATACGGAGGCAGGGGCACCTCTAAACACACAAGTTGACACAAGTTGATCCACGTGATCGATTCCTTAGCCGTGTGCGGTGCCCCCTGCCACCATATTCCTCGATAATACTGTAGCGGAGTTTAGGCGAAGCCCTGCTGCTGTAGTTCATCAAGATCGTCACCACGCCGTCGTGCTGACGAAACTCTTCCCCGACACTTTGCTGGATCGGAGTCCGGGGATCGTCATCGAGCTGAACGTGTGCTCGAACTCGGAGGTGCCGTAGTTTCGGTGCTTGATCGGTTGGATCGTGAAGACGTACGACTACTTCCTCTACGTCGTGTCATCGCTTCCGCAGTCAGTCTCCGTTGGGTACGTAGACAACACTCTCCTCTCGTTGCTATGCATCACATGATCCTGTGTGCGCGTAGGAAAATTTTTGAAATTACTACGAAACCCAACAAATTGGGCATCACTTAAGTCCTCGTGTCTGCGTGATCTGAAGACTTATTACACTTGAGGACTGTGAATCCTCCAGACGGTTAGGCGTCGCGTTCAGAGCATCCAAGAGACATTGTGGATTGCCAGTGAACGAAGTTTGTGAAGGTTTGGGAGTCTACCTTGAAGACTTACCAGAGTGATTGGGCAAGGACTAAGTGACCTTAGCTCAAGGAGAATACGGTGAGGACTTGGTGTCCTGAACTGTGTGTTCAGGACTGGGTGTCCGGCACTATGTGTCCTAAGATTTAAATACCTAGCCGCTCCAACCAGATGTACAATTGTCACAACAACTGGAACTGGTCCAACATATCATTATCTTCAACGAGTCACTGGTTTCATCTTCACTTCCTTTTCTTACTGTTACACATTGTGAAGCCATTGCATGCTTGCTTTATCTTTTTTCTTCACAACGTGAATATATGAACTGTTTGGCTTCATAACTTCTTCCTACCTGATCCGTATTACACTGGTGTTGTTTGTCATTGTGCTTTCTCTCTATTGAATACATGATCATAGCTGGCCTAGTGTAATCTAACTTCCGCTGCATAGTAATAGGCATAATCTTCGCTGTTTATCTTCATAACTCTCACGTTTTGAAGACTTTCATAAAAATCGCCTATTCACCCCCCCTCTAGTCGATATAACGCACTTTCAATATCTGAGAGCACATGCAGAGATGCCATGGTCAGATTTGCAACTGTCGTGGTTGAGGTGTTCGGACCTCAGTACCTGAGAGAACCAACTGTGGCAGACACCGAGAGGCTCTTGGCAATCTCGGAAGCAAGAGGGTGACCAGGTTTGCTTGGATCTCTTGATTGCATGCATTGAAAATGAAAAAAACTGCTTGAAGGCTTTACAAGGGAAATATCAGGGTCATGTTAAGAAGCCCACCATCCTTTTTGAAGCAGTTGCATCACAGGATCTTTGGATTTGGCATGCACTGGTCTCACAATTACATCAATGTGTTGTTGTTGTTTGCGAGGCTGACTGAAGGAAAAGCTCCTCCTTGCCACTATACTGTCAATAGACATGAATACAATATGGGCTACTACTTGGTTGATGGAATCTATCCTCCGTGGGCTACCTTTGTCATCACCATCTCTAACCTAGTTGACCAGAAAAAGGCTCATTTTGTCCAAAGACAAGAGGCAACTAGAAAGGATGTTGAGATCGCATTTGGAGTACCGTGGGACCATTTTGTGGTTGTTCATGGACCTGCTAAACAATGAGATCCGAAGACCTTATCGGGGGTGATGACATGATGTGTGATCATGCACAACATGATCGTCGAGGATGAAGGTGATGATACTACCGCAGCTCTAGAATTTGAGAACATGGATGATCCTATCCAACTTCTAGACTAGAATCGGACCACATTTGAAGAGTTTATTCAAATGCATCAACAAATTCGGCACCGAACAACTCACGAGCAGCTGAAGGAGGATTTGATTGAGCATCAGTGGGTGGTTAAAGGGGACAGCAATGTTGGGATATAATATTTGAACTTTTTAAAATTTGAACTAGTGTTGCATGTGGCCATTTAAACGTCTGCACTTTATGCATGCGGCTATTTGATCGCGCGGACTTAAAAAATGAGGGAGGTCGGATGTATGCAACTACGATTGGATAGCAGCCTCCTGCATCCATGTCCGCGAACTGGTCCCCCTGTCCACGGACAGATGCGGGGGGAAATTTGTGGGTTGCTGTTGGAGATGCCCTAACACGTCCTGCAGAGTGCACCTTTTCAAATGTGAGCTCAGGCAAATGTGACGTCACGTGACCATATTTTTTACAACTTCTTTAGGGCACCTCCAAAGCAGACCCTCGAACTATCTGTATATGTCCCTCTAGTATCTAACACGGTCACATATTGGTCCAGACATGTTTTTTCATGCAAACCGAAGACACATTTTTGTGGAGGG
>NC_041382.1:777848417-777860035 GCF_002162155.2 Triticum dicoccoides
GCTTTGCGAGTGTCATGGTGATAGATCAGACAATGAGTAATAGGGGTACGAAACGAGACTATACCTAGCTATAGCGTAAGTGCGACACAAGGTTTTACGAGTCCGGGCCCCTCTTGGTGGAGGTAAACCCTACATCTCAAGCTCTGGAGTTGATTGTTTTAATTATGTCTGGATGCTTACGATGGATTGCGAAACCCTATTACGGGTCAAGGAGTTGCTTATATAGAGTGTTCCGGTCCCTTGGATGCTAGCACTATGGGGGATTAAAGTTACTTTGATATCTTGCACTAAAACATGGTAACTGACGAACTAAATAGTAGTTGCGCTTGACGTCTCCTGGCGCTTTAGATTCCGTCGTTGCTTGTTCATCTTCTTTCGTTTGAGTATCATGTGCTCGTGTCGAGTGGTGAAGGGCCATCCAAGTGAACAATTACTCGGGTATCGTCCGAGTATGACGAAATAAGACTATGTCTGAATATATCGTTGACATACATAGTTATTGTGGGTCCTTCATTATAGGTGAAATGTGAAGGAAATATGCCCTAGAGGCAATAATAAAGTTGTTATTTATATTTCCTTATATCATGATAAATGTTTATGAATTGTATTAACCGGAAACTTAGTACATGTGTGAATATATAGGCAAACTAAGTGTCACTAGTATGCCTCTACTTGACTAGCTCGTTGAATCAAATATGGTTAAGTTTTCTAGCCATAGACATGAGTTGTCATTTGATTAACGGGATCACATCATTAGAGAATGATGTGCTTTACTTGACCCATTCCGTTAGCTTAGCATTTGATCATTTAGTATATTGCTATTGCTTTTTTTATGACTTATACATGTTCCTATGACTATGAGATTATGCAACTCCCAAATACCGGAGGAACACTTTGTGTGCTACCAAACGTCACAACGTAACTGGGTGATTATAAATATGCTCTACAGGTGTCTCCGAAGGTACTTGTTGGGTTGGCATAGATCGAGATTAGGATTTGTCACTCCGATTGTCAGAGAGGTATCTCTGGGCCCACCCGGTAATGCACATCACTTAAGCCTTACAAGCATTGCAACTAATGCACGTCACTTGTTGGGAGCTTTCCCGTGTAAATAATTTTATTTATTTTCTTTTCTTTGGGGGTCGATAAGAGAAGACCATGCTTAAATTGTTGAAGTGGCTCTTATATGCATTATTGTTGATTTAACCAAGAGCCCATATTGCCTTGTCTTCTCCTGTTTATTGAATGCTTGCAGATTCCAGCTTAATCCAATGCACGTGCACTCTTAATATTATTCACTTCGTTCTGTCATGCAAGTGAAAGGAAATTATCACGATATATGATGGATTGACTGAGATGAGAAAAGCTGGTATGAACTCGACCTCTCTCGTTTTTGTAAATATGATTAGTTCTGTTGGGTTTCGTAGTAATTTCAAAAAAATTCCTACGCACACGCAAGATCATGGTGATGCATAGCATTGAGAGGGGAGAGTGTGATATACGTACCCTTGTAGATCGAAAACGGAAGCGTTAACACAACTTAGTGGAAGTAGTCGTACGTCTTCCCGATCCGACCGATCCAAGCACCGTTACTCTGGCACCTCCGAGTTCTTAGCACACGTACAGCTCGATGACGCTCCCCGGGCTCCGATCCAGCAAAGCTTCGGGGATGAGTTCCGTCAGCACAACGGCGTGGTGACGATGATGATGTTCTATCGACGCAGGGCTTCGCCTAAGAACTGCAACGATATGACCGAGGTGGAATATGGTGGAGGGGGGCACCGCACACGGCTAAGGAACGATCACAAGGATCAATTGTGTGTTCTAGGGTGCCCCCTTGCCCCTGTATATAAAGGAGCCAAGGGGAGGGGGCGGCCGACCAAGGAGGGCGCGCCAAGGGGGAGTCCTACTCCCACCGGGAGTAGGACTCCCTTCTTTCCTAGTTGGAGAAGGAGAAGGGGGGAAAGAGGTGGAAGAGAGGAAGGAAAGGGGGGGCGCCGCCCCCCTTCCCTTGTCCTATTAGGACTAGGAAGGGGAGGGGCGCGCGGCCACCTCCTGCCTCCTTCTCTCTTCTCCCTCAAGGCCCATGTAGGCCCAATAACCCCCCGGGGGATTCCGGTAACCCCCCGGTACTCCGGTAAAATGCCGATTTCACACGGAACAATTCCGTTGTCCAAATATAGGCTTCCAATATATCAATCTTTATGTCTCGACCATTTCAAGACTCCTCATCATGTCTGTGATCATATCCGGGACTCCGAACTAACTTCGGTACATCAAAATGCATAAACTCATAATAACTGTCATCGTAACGTTAAGCGTGCGGACCCTACGGTTCGAGAACAATGTAGACATGACTGAGACAAATCTCCGGTCAATAACCAACAGCGGGACCTGGATGCCCATATTGGCTCCTACATATTCTACGAAGATCTTTATCGGTCAGACCGCATAACAACATACGTTGTTCCCTTTGTCATCGGTATGTTACTTCCCCGAGATTCAATCGTCGGTATCCAATACCTAGTTCAATCTCGTTACCGACAAGTCTCTTTACTCGTTCCGTAATACATCATCTTGCAACTAACTCATTAGTTGTAATGCTTGCAAGGCTTATGTGATGTGCATTACCGAGAGGGCCCAGAGATACCTCTCCGACAATCGGAGTGACAAATCCTAATCTTGAAATACGCCAACCCAACATCTACGTTTGGAGACACCTGTAGAGCTCCTTTATAATCACCCATTTACGTTGTGACGTTTGGTAGTACACAAAGTGTTCCTCCGGCAAATGGGAGTTGCATAATCTCATAGTCATAGGAACATGTATAAGTCATGAAGAAAGCAATAGCAACATACTAAACGATCGGGTGCTAAGCTAATGGAATGGGTCATGTCAATCAGATCATTCACCTAATGATGTGATCCCGTTAATCAAATAACAACTCTTTGTTCATGGTTAGGAAACATAACCATCTTTGATTAACGAGCTAGTCAAGTAGAGGCATCTTTGATTAACGAGCTAGTCAAGTAGAGGCATACTAGTGACACTCTGTTTGTCTATGTATTCACACATGTATTATGTTTCCGGTTAATACAATTCTAGCATGAATAATAAACATTTATCATGATATAAGGAAATAAATAATAACTTTATTATTGCCTCTAGGGCATATTTCCTTCAAGTTCATCGTTCCTGATTCAGCCTATTATGAATAAACATGTTTGTAATGACAATTAGAGATCATAGTTACTGATGCCATGCTTGATTAGCTATGAGTTATAATGGTTTACCTTGCGTGCCAACATGCTATTAAAATGGTTGTGATGTGGTATAGTGGGGTGGTATCCTCCTTTGAATGATTTAAGTGACTCGACTTGGCACATGTTCACACATGTAGTTGAAACAAATCAACATAGCCTTCACGATATTTATGTTCATGGTGGATTATATCATACTCATGCTTGCATCCAATGTTTATTAATTTTAATGCATGTTCATGACTGTTGTCGCTCTCTAGTGGGTCGCTTCACTGTCTTTTGCTAGCCTTCACTTGTACTAAGCGGGAATACTGCTTGTGCATCCAATCCCTTAAACCCCAAAGTTATTCCATATGAGTCCACCATAGCTTTCTATATGCGGTATTTACCTGCCGTTCCAAGTAAATTTGTATGTGCCAAACTCTAAACCTTCGAATAAACATTCTGTTTTGTATGCTCGAATAGCTCATGTATCAACTAGGGCTGCCCTTATCTTCCATGTTAGGCGGGTTATTCTCAAGAGGAGTGGACTCCACTCCTCATTCACGAGAAAATGGCTGGTCACCGGGATGCCCAGTCCCATGCTTTATGCAAACTAAATCAAATTAGTTGCAAACAAAACTCCCCCTGGGACTGTTGCTAGTTTGAGACACTCGTTGTTTCGAGCAAGTCATGGATTGATGCTTGTTGGTGGAGGGGGAGTATAAACTTTACCATTCTGTTTGGGAACCGCCTATAATGTGTGTAGCATGGAAGATATCGCCATCTCTTGGTTGTTATGTTGACAATGAAAGTATGCCGCTCAAAATATTATTTATCTCTATTTCAAAACCGAGCTCTGGCACCTCTACAAATCCCTGGTTCCCTCTGCGAAGGGCCTATCTATTTACTTTTATGTTGAGTCATCACCCTCTTATTAAAAAGCACTAGCTGGAGAGCACAACTATCATTTGCATCCATTACTATTAATTTATATTCGGAATGACTATGATTGGATCTCTTTTACCATGAATTACAATGTCTAGTCAGTCCTTGATCTTTAAAGGTGTTCTGCATTTATATTTTGTGGTCTCAGAAAGGGCTAGCGAGATACCATCTTGTTATATCATTTCATGATTGTTTTGAGAAAGTGTTGTCATCCGAGATTTATTATTATAGCTCGCTAGTTGATTATGCTATTGATATGAGTAAACATGAGACCTAAGAGTTATTGCAAATATGGTTAGTCATAATCTTTGCTGAAAACTTGAATGCTGGCTTTACATATTTACAACAACAAGAGCAAACAGAGTTTGTAAAAGTTTTTCTTTATCACTTTCAGTTTATCAACTGAATTGCTTGAGGACAAGTAAAGGTTTTAGCTTGGGGGAGTTGATACGTCTCCGTCGTATCTACTTTTCCAAACACTTTTGCCCTTGTTTTGGTCTCTAACTTGCATGATTTGAATGAAACTACCCGGACTGACGCTGTTTTCAGCAGACTTTCCATGGTGTTATTTATGTGCAGAAACAAAAGTTCTCGAAATGACCTGAAACTTCACAGAACGTCTATTTTGAATTAATAAAAAATCCTTGCAAAAGATGAAGACCAGGGGGCCCACACCCAGTCCACGAGGGTGGGGGTGTCGTGGTTCTAACTCTGACAGTAATGTAGGGGGGTAGGTATGGAGAGGCAAGATCTTAGCAATGGAGTAGTTGTAGGCACACGAGGTTTACGAGTTCAGGCCCTTCTCGGAGGAAGTAACAGCCCCACGTCTCGGAGCCCGGAGGCGGTCGACTAGATTATGTATGTATGAGTTACAGGGGTGCGAACCCTTTACACTGAGGAGGGGCGTGGCTTATATAGAGTTCGCCAGACCCCTCCAGTCCTCAGTTATGCAGGGTTTAAAGTACATTAAAGCTGGGCGTTACTGGTAACGCCTCTAATAAAGTGTTTAAAAGACCATAAAAGCCACTCAATGACTGACCGTTGGCGTGCGGAGTGGCTTTAGGTCTTGTAGCTGTCGAGTGGTTGGATCTTGGTCGAGTGACTGCTTCATAGTCGAGTGTCTTCGAGTCTGTCGAGTGGAACACCTCCAAGTCGATTGAAAGGTGGTTTCTTCTAGGGATGTCCTTGGGTAGGGTAGTAGAGGTAGGTCCATGACCCTACCCTAGGTACATGACTTCATCATTAGCCCCCGAATGGATCGAGGTTTGAGTGGAGAGGGAGTTGATAATTCTTTCGACTCATTTTTTATGCCCTGGGCGTGTCTTGTTTTGGATCAATGAACCTGGATGAGGACAACAACTTCCCTTTCAGTCGCCTTGATCCATTCTTAATTTTTTGTCGAGTGAGTTTCTTTACTTGAAAAGCTTCGAGTGACGGTGTGGAGAAGATCTCCCGTCTGATGAGTTGTTTTGCTGCCCGCAGATTTTGCGGGATTCGAATTTTGGGAAGTGCGCAGAACGGGGGAGGCCGCAGTAATCAGATGGGATAGAACGGAGTCTCCTCGATCCCCGTGCCAACTTTTTCGCCACGTATCGCATGCGCGACTATTGCGGGATTTCACAGGATCGCCTGGGCCTACAGGTCAGTCACTCGGAAGCGACCCTATATAAGCTGCCGGCCCAGGGCTTTTGAATAGTGTGCCTTCACTTTTTTCCCCTTTGTTCACAAAATCTTCCGCCACCTCTGCTCTCGTCTTGGTGTTGCCGGCCCGTTCGAGCTCCTTCTGCGACGATGGTGAAGGAGAAGACGGCGGCCCTGGAGCGCGTGAAGAAGGCGACGACGCAGGCGAAGACAAAGAAGTCCGGTCGGGACGGATCTTCTTCGAGGTCCTCTCTGCCCAAGGACTGGATCCAGGGCGATTGGATGCCCTCGGCGATTCGGCAAGATGACCTTGATGATCTGGTTGAGGGGGGATTCATTCCCCACGGATCTGCGCGTCTCCCGGGGAATGAGATCGAACCCCAGCCTCGTGAGGGTGAGTGCGTCCTCCTCACTACCCACATCGATCGCGGATTTTCTCTGCCTCCTCATCCCTTCTTCCGGAGTTTCTTGAACTTTTTCGGAGCGCAGCTCCATCACTTTACTCCAAACTCCATTGTGTACCTTGCTGCCTTTGTATCTTTGTGCGAGAATTTCTTGGGTTATCGCCCCCATTGGGGACTCTTCAAGCACATTTTCACTTGTCGTTCTCAGTCGGTTAAGAAAGCCAAGTCGAGTGACGAAAGGACGCATGTGATTCAGTTGTGCGGGGTCTGGCAATCCAAATGAGAGGTAAAAGCTCTTTTCCGGCCATCACTTTTCCCGAGTCGGTCCGCGGGTGGCAGTCGACTTGGTTCTACTGTAAAGACCAGGCGACCCCAGGACAATCGACTGGACTTCCCCTTTTCTCCCTGAACCGAGCAGAAAAACCTTCCTCTCTGAAAGTGACGCCAGAACAAAAGGCGCAAGTCAAAGTGCTGGTCGATCGAGTGGTTCAGCTTGTCCGCGATGGGGTGACTGGCATGGATTTGTTAGAAGTCTTCCTCTGGAGGCGCATCCGACCGCTCCAAGCTCGTGACCATCCGATGTGGATGTATTCGGGCCTCGATGACACTACTCGGATTCATCCGGAGGAGGTCACCGACAAGATGTTGGAAGGGTGGCTATCAAGTATCACAGGGAACAAGGACAACCCCTGAGGAGCCAGGAGGATTCCTCCACTCGACCAGTCATAGGAAGTAGACGAGGTCCGATCTTGCATCTCCGACTGTAACCTTGCTTTATTCATTTTGTTCTCTTTGAATCAGTCGATTGACTTTTATCTTGTTTGTTTTTTCCAAGCTATTACTGAGATGTATTCGATGCCCAACGGAGCACAAGAGCAGGCCGAGGAGGGGGAGGCGAGCGGAGGCGAAAGTGGAGAGGAGTGGCAATCTGACGGTAAAGGGGAGGGGGATGATGACGACGACTCCGGTGAAGAGGAGGAGGAAGAAGTCGAACCTCCCCGCTTAGAAGGGCGGTCCAAGCTCAAACACGATCCTTCGTGCGAACGTGGTAAGGCGACTGCGCCTGTTGGGCAGTCGTCAAAATGCCTTCGGACTTCTTCCCCAGCACCGACAGAAAAAGCTCCCAAGCATCCATGAGCGACGCAGTCAAAGCCGCCAAAGACCCTGCCTAAGATGAAGATGACTATTCCCACCATTTCCGGGTAACAATAGAACTTGTTTTCTTTTGTTGAACATGGACGGACTCTTGGTCGATTCATTGGATAACCCGACTGATTTTTGAAACTTGCAGTGCTGCTACCTCTGAGATCTCTGCCAAGGACGATGACCAGGAGATGGAAGATGATGTTACTTCCAACCTTGGTATAATTTCCGATGTTCCGCTCTTAGTCGACTGACGGTCCCTTCCGGTCGATTGGATTTTTCATCTTTAACTTCGGATTTTCTTATAGCTCCTCCTCATGTCATTGACCTCCCTGATGATGATGACGAAGTGCCGCTGAGAGAGAGGAGGAATAGGAAGGCGTCGACTGGCAAGACTCCACAAACCACATCAGCGCCTGAGGCCGTAGTTCAGGAGGGTGGTAATACCACTCAGACTTCTGTGTCTTTCGCTGTGCCTCTGACGAGTGTTCGGCCTTCATCGCCGACTGCAGATCCGCCTTCCCTTTTGCCACATACCACGTCCCTGAGGATCAAGTGGGTGCCGCTAAGGAGGCTATACTCCAGGCGGGAATCATGATGGTGCAGGTGAAGGTGGTCTGGGAAGCCAGCCAAGCAGCCTATGACGCGAGTTCAACCCTTCAAAGCAATGTCCAGGTCAGTCGACCATCGCTTGTTCTGTTAAGATATGCTATCTGAAGACTCTCTTTTCCGAAGATCTTTGAATCTGTAGGCCCACTGGGTGTGTCGATTGAATTTTTTATATTAGTGGGGGCATGCTGAGTGCACCCACTGGGTGTAGTCCCCGAGACTACGGTGGACTATTGGAAGTCGACTGTAGTCTTTATATTGTGTTGCTTTACTTGAACTTCTTCACTCGGTCTGGTCAGGCCATGTCGAGTGGAATCTTGGGGCTAGTGGAGGCACGCTAAGAGCATCCACTGGATATGGTCGACTGCGGGCAGTCGACCCCCCTTCTTTTTTTCTTTTTTTTGGTGGAACCAGTGGGGGCACACTGAGTGCACCCACTGGGTGTAGTCCCCGAGACTATTGTCGAATGTTTTGATTCGGCTGTAGTCTTAGGAACGCCACAATTTTCCTCTTAGTTGCTCGGAAGCAACCTACCTTTGACATTTGTCGACTGATTCTTCGCAGAAATCCTGCGAGCTTGTGGCTTGCTATACTGAATTGGAAAGCAAACAGATCCAGCTCAACCTTGACTTGAAGCTTGCCCAGGAGAACTTGCAGAAGGCGAGAGACGAAGCAAAAAGTATGGCTGGTGAGCATTTGACGACTGTCTTTTCTTTTCTGCCCATTCTTGATGTTGATCTCACTTGTTATTTCACAGATAAAATGGAGGAGGCTCTGAAGAAGAAGGACTGTGACCTTGCCGAAGCGCAGAAGGTGGCCTTGGACAAAATGAAGCTTGCTGAGGAAAAACTGGCTTCAGTCGGTAACCTTGAAGAGGAGAACTCCAGGCTGAAAACTGCCCTCGACGCGGCCAACCAAGAGGTTAGCCGTCTGAAGAACGATAAGATAGCTCTGAGTGACAAGGCAAGTGAACTGGCCGGGAAAAGGAACGATCTGGAGGCTTATCTTGGAGGGCTCGCTAAGAAGTTATTCGTCATGCTTGAGGGTAATCGCTCCTACCCGACTGACTTGCTGTCATCAACTTCATGCAAAGCCACTGACTTATCTTTGAACTGTGTTTACAGAATTCTGCCAGAACTTCGAGGAGGAGATCAGTCGAGTGGAGACAGGTTTGGACCCCATTAATTCTCCAGTGAAGGATGAAGCTGCTATGAACGTGCTCCGACTGGAGTCTCGTGTTGCTGGTGTGGTTGACTACCTTGCTCGACTGAAGGTTGCGGTGTCGCGGATCGACACGTCTCTCTGGCCTGGAATGACGCTTCAAAATGACCTCGAGTCTCTGATGACTCGACTGAATGAAGTTCCAGGTCGAGTGCAGGAATGGAAGAAATCTTCTGCTAGGTGCGGTGCCGACGTCGCTCTGTCTCTGGTCCGTGTTCACTGCAAGGAGGCGCGAGAGGAAAAGCTGGCTGCTATCCAAGTTACCAATACCAGGAAGCACAGTTTTCAATCCTTCATGGAGACCTTCATTGCTGCTGCCACTCGGATTGCTGACGGGATTGACTTGGACCAGTTCGTCGCCCCCTCCAGTCCTCCGCTTGAGGAATAAAACTTCTATGCTTCACCTTAAATTTGCCTCGGAATGTCGAGTGGATTTTGTAACCGTTAAACTCCTTCGGGCTGAATGCTCGAGTACTTTGATCTGCGGTCTGGGACCTTTAGGATTTATCTAAACATGGTTTATCGTTGAATATCTCCATGAATTATCTGTCGAGTGGAACCCGTTCCTCACTCGAGACAGCTTTGTATTTGTGGCGCAGCCCTGAAGGAGAAGGTAGCAGTCGACCTCCACCTCGTCGTCCTTGCGGATTGGGACGTGTTACGTACTTAGGCGAATACCGGACCGCAGCTAAGCCCCCGAGTGAGAGGCTAGCTCTTCGCTTGGTGGGATTTCGAACATTTAGGCGAGTACTGGACTGCAGCTAAGCCTCCGAGTGGGAGGTTTGCTCTCCACTCGGTAGGATTTTGAACACTTAGGCGAGTACTGGACTGCAGCTAAGCCTCCGAGTGGGAGGTTTGCTCTCCACTCGGTAGGATTTTTAACACTTAGGCGAGTACTGGACTGCAGCTAAGCCTCCGAGTGGGAGGTTTGCTCTCCACTCGGTAGGATTTTGAACACTTAGGCGAGTACTGGACTGCAGCTAAGCCTCCAAGTGGGAGGTTTTCTCTCCACTCGGTAGGATTTTGAACACTTAGGCGAGTACTGGACTGCAGCTAAGCCCTCGAAGGAGGAGGTTGCAGTCGACCTGCACTTCGTCGTCCTTGCGGATAGGGATGGAGCGCACGTTGTACTTGTGGCGCAGCTCCGAAGGAGAAGGTTGCAGTCGACCTGCACCTCGTCGTCCTTGCGGATAGGGATGGAGCGCACGTTGTTCTTGTGGCGCAGCTCCGAAGGAGAAGGTTGCAGTCGACCTGCACTTCATCGTCCTTGCGGAAGGGAAGGAGCGCACATTGTACTTGTGGTGCAGCTCCGAAGGAGAAGGTTGCAGTCGACCTGCACCTCGTCGTCCCTGCGGATAGGGATGTGTTTCATACTTAGGCGAGTACTGGACTGCAGCTAAGCCCCCGAGTGGGAGAGTTGCTCTCTACTCGGTGGTATTTCCTTTGAAACTTAGGCGAGTACTTTAACTGCAGCTAAGCCCGCGAGTGGGAGGCTGGCTCTCCACTCGGTAGGATTTTTAAACACTTAGGCGAGTACTGGACTGTAACTAAGCCCCCAAGTGGGAGGCTGGCTCACCACTCGGTAGGATTTTCAAACACTTAGGCGAGTACTGGACTGCAGCTAAGCCCCCGAGTGGGAGGCTGGCTCACCACTCGGTAGGATTTTCAAACACTTAGGCGAGTACTGGACTGCAGCTAAGCCCCCGAGTGTGAGCCTGGCTCACCACTCAGTAGGATTTTCAAACACTTAGGCGAAACGGGTTTGCAGCTAAGTGTAACGCCCTCGATGCGGCTATAGCTCCCACGTGTCGAGGCACGACTTAGAGACATAACCGCATTGAAAGCAATGTCGCAAGTTAGGAAATCATCACAACATCCCATGTAATATATAGAATAAAAGGGGAGATACATAGTTGGCTTACACTCGCCACATCACATCAAAGTACATAAATAACATACATCATCCAAACACTCATGGCCCGACTACGGCGCCAAAATAGAAGAAAACCCAACATGCGACACGGTCCCGATCAAACCCCAACTGGGCACCACTACTGATCATCAGGAAAAGACACATAGTAACACTGAGAGTCCTCGTCGAACTCCCACTTGAGCTCGTATGCGTCACCTAGAGCGGAATCACCTGGACCTGCATCAGGAGTTATAGTATCTGTTCACCGGAATCCTTGCCGGAGATGGAGAAGAGGCCGGGGCTTGGGAGGAGAGGCCGGGCCGGGGGGGCGGCGTGGTTGGCGGCGGCGGGGCGACGCCGGCCCAGGGCGGTGAGGAGGCGGCGAGGGGCGGCCGGCCGGGCGGTGGGGAGGCGGACCGCGGCGGCGGAGAGGCGAAGCAGGCGGCAGCGTGGCGAGCGGCGTCGGGGACGAAGGTGCGGGCGAGGGGACCTGGCGGCGC
>NC_041382.1:777860391-777877805 GCF_002162155.2 Triticum dicoccoides
TATAGGCATAAGTGGAGCTAGGAGAGTCCAAATGAGGTGCGGTTTTCGGCCACGCGATCGTGATCGGACGCTCTAGATGATGGAGCAGAGTTTGGTGGGTTTTGGGCCAAATTGGAGGGGTGTTGGGCTGCAACACACACGAGGCCTTTTCGGTCCCTCGGTTAACCGTTGGAGTATCAAATGAAGTCCAAATGATACGAAACTTGACAGGCGGTCTACCGGTAGTAAACCAAGGCCACTTGGCAAGTCTCGGTCCAATCCGGAAATGTTTAATCCCCAAACACGAAAGAAAGCTAGAAATGACCACCGGAGGAGAACGAAGCGCCGGAATGCTAAACAGACAACGGGGAAAATGCTCGAATGCATGAGATGAACACGTATGCAAATGCAATGCACATGATGACATGATATGAGATGCATGAAAACAAAAACAACACACGGAGACAAAGACCCGAACCCGAGAAATAAATATAACTTAACGCCGGAAATAGCAAGAGTTGGAGTACAAATTGGGAAAGTTATATCCGGGGCGTTACAACACTCCACTACTACGAAAGGATCTCGTCCCGAGATCTAGGACTGAAAGAATGCCGGGTACTCAGAACGGAGGTGATCCTCGCGTTCCCAGGTAGCTTCACGGTCGGAATGGTGTGACCACTTGACTTTGAGAAATTTGATTGACTTGTTGCGAGTCTTGCGTTCGATCTCTTCAAGAATAGCAACTGGGTGCTCACGATAAGATAGATCTTCTTGGAGCTCAATGTCCTCGAAGTTGACTGTGCGGTCAGGAGTCTTGAAGCACTTTCGAAGCTGAGAGACATGGAACACATCATGAACATTTGCAAAGTTTGAAGGAAGCTCGAGTTGATAGGCAAGGTCGCCTCTCTTGCTGACAATCTTGAAAGGTCCCACGTATCTAGGGGCAAGCTTCCCTTTGATACCGAAGCGACGAGTACCTTTTCATAGGAGAGACACGGAGGTAAACATGATCTCCGATCTCGAAAGCCAAATCACGGTGCTTACTATCATAGTAGCTCTTCTGGCGGGATTGGGCTGCTTTGAGGTTATCACGAATGACTTTGCACATTTCTTCTGCCTCTGTGATTAAGTCATTACCCAGCAGCTAACGTTCACCGGTTTCAGACCAGTTGAGAGGGGTACGGCACTTCCTGCCATACAGAATTTCAAATGGGGCCTTGCCCGAACTTGCTTGAAAATTGTTGTTGTAGGAGAATTCAGCATAAGGAAGACAATCCTCCCACTTCATGCCGAAGGAGATCACACAAGCCCTGAGCATATCTTCAAGAATCTGGTTGACACGCTCGACTTGACCGCTTGTTTGAGGATGGAAAGCAGTGCTGAAGCGGATGTTGGTGCCCATGGCCTTCTGAAAAGAATCCCAAAACTTGGAGGTAAAGATGTTGCCACGGTCTGAAGAAATCACTTGAGGAATACCGTGCAGAGAGACAATACGAGAGGTATAGAGTTCCACCAATTGAGCTGTAGTGATCGACTCTTTGATAGGCAGAAAGTGAGCCACTTTGGTGAGCTTGTCAATGACAACGAATATAGCACCATTGCCACGCTTGGACTTTGGAAACCCAGTCACGAAGTCCATTTCAATGTGGTCAAACTTCCATTCTGGAATGGCAAGAGGTTGGAGGAGACCTGCTGGCCTTTGGTGTTCTGCCTTCACTCTTCTGCAGACATCACATTCATTCATGAATTGAGCGATCTCGCGCTTCATTCGAGTCCACCAATAAGCTTGCTTGAGGTCCTGATACATCTTTGTACTCCCAGGGTGGATGGAGAGGAGAGAATTGTGAGCCTCGTTCATGATCACTTTACGAAGTTCACCTTTGGGTACAACAATTCGATCCTCGAAGAAGAGAGTGTCCTTTTCATCAAGGCGGTAGCACTTGTACTTGGACTGACTCTTGGCAATCCCAATCTTCACCTTTTTCACCATAGCATCAAGAAGCTGGGCTTGGCGAATCTGGTCTTCTAAGGTAGGAGAGTCTTGAAGGTTGGCGAGGAAACCTTGAGGAACAACTTGCAGGTTAATTTTGCGGAAAGCTTCACAAAGCTCGGGTTGATAAGGCTTAAGAATCAGACTGTTGCAATACGCTTTCCTGCTCAAAGCGTCAGCGATCACATTGGCCTTGCCTGGAGTATACTCGATACTCGGATTATACTCTTGAATCATTTCGACCCATCGAGTTTGCCTGAGGTTGAGATTAGGCTGAGTGAAGATGTACTTGAGACTCTTGTGATCAGTGAAAATATCCACTTTTCTTCCCAATAGAAGATGTCTCCAAGTCAACAGAGCATGCACAACTGCCGCCAACTCAAGATCATGAGTGGGGTAGTTTTTCTCATTAGGCTTCAACTGGCGAGAGGTATAAGCAACAACTTTCTTCTCTTGCATCAACACTGCGCCAAGACCTTGGAGAGAGGCATCACAAAAGACCTCATACGGTTTGGAGTCATCAGGCGGAGTTAAAACTGGAGCAGTGATCAACTTCTCTTTCAAAGTGTTGAAAGCAATATCACACTCCGGAGACCAAACGTACTTTACGTGCTTCTGAAGAAGATTAGAGAGAGGCTTCACGATCTTAGAAAAGTTTTCAATGAATCTTCGACAATAGCTTGCGAGACCGAGGAAACTGCGAAGTTGCTTCACGTTCTGAGAAGGTTCCCAATTCACAATTGCAGACACCTTCTCAGGATTCACGGCAATGCCCTTGGCAGAGATGATATGACCAAGATAAAGAACCTCATCGAGCCAAAATTCACACTTGGAGAACTTGGCATAGAACTGATGTTCCCTGAGCTTATCAAGCACCAAACGCAAGTGTTTGGCATGATCTTCCTTGTTCTTCGAGAAAACCAGAATGTCGTCGAGATAGACCAAAACGAAGTCATTGGTGTAGGCATTGAAGATGAAGTTCATCATGCGAGAGAACGTCGGAGGAGCGTTGGCGAGGCCAAAAGACATGACAGTGTATTCATATGAACCAAAGCTTGTCCTGAAAGCCGTCTTGGGAATGTCTTGCTCACGGATGCGAATCTGATGATAACCCATACGGAGATCAAGCTTGGAGAATACTTGAGCACCTTTGAGTTGTTCGAACAGCTCATTGATGTTGGGAAGTGGGTATTTGTCCTTGATGGTCTTCTTGTTCAATGGACGGTAATCAACACAAAGTCGGTCCGATCCATCCTTCTTCTTCACAAAAAGAACACCACAACCCCACGGAGAAGAACTAGGATGGATGAGACCCATTCTCTCTTGCTCATCGAGTTGTTTCTTCAGCTCCTTCAACTCTTCAGTTCCGAGCTTGTAAGGACGTTTGCACACAGGTTCCGTGCCGGGCTCAAGATCAATAATGAATTCAACTGGCCGGTGCGGAGGCATTCCTGGAAGCTCTTCTGGAAAGACGTCTTGATACTCACAAATGACTGGAATTTGCGAGATAGCGTCGAGTTCACCCTTCTCATTGACAGAAAACAGACGAATGGTATCATCACGGGCGGCAAAGACAATTACATCCTCAGAAGAATGAGTCAATTGAATCTGCCTGGCTGCACAATCAAGCTGAGCCTTGTGCTTAGAAAGCCAATCCATCCCGAGAATAAGATCAATATCCGAGTTACCAAGAACCATAGGAGAAGAAAGAAACTTGTAGTCGCCCAATGTGATAGTAACGTCTGGCACCTCCAAACTTGCACTCAAATGTTTGCCAGGAGAAACGATATCCATTTGTTTACCAAAATGAGAAGAAACGAACTCATGCTTGGTAAAAATGGCTTTGACATGAAACAATGCGATGCACCAGTGTCAAAAAGAACTCTTGCAGGAATATCATTAACAGGAAGAACCCATGATGACATTTGACGAATCCTCTGCTTGAGCTGCATTCACCATATTGACCTTGGCATGCTTGGGGTTATGCTTGACCACAGCTGTACTTGCCGATCTCACAGGAGGAGGAGGAGGAAGACGCCTCTGGTTGAAACACTTGTTGGCATAGTGACCCTTTTCTTGGCACTTGTTGCACATGACCTCTGAAAGCGGACGGTGGTACGGAGCACTCGGTCTTGGAGGTTGAGACGAAGACTTGTTCTGAAAGCCAGGGTTGGGTGGGTGGGAAGAACCACTGCCACCTTTGCTCTTCTGCTAACATGGCTGACGGAACGGAGGAGGAGGAAGCCAAAACTTCTGCTGCTTTGCCACTTTAGTAGAGGAAGAAGGAGTAGCATCTCTGGCTCGCTTCTTGGAAGCATCACACCTCAACTGAGCAGCCTCTTGCTTCAGTGCCATGTTGTAGAACTCATCGTATCTCAACGGCTCAAAGAGGACAAGAGCGAGCTGAATTTCTTCTCTGAGGCCACCCCTGAACTGGTATATCATGCTCTTCTCATCAGGTACGTCCTGCTTGGCAAAGCGGGCGAGCTTCTGGAACAACTTGCTGTAGTCATAGACAGACAAAGAGCCTTGCTTCAGATTGCGGAATTCCTGGCGCTTACTCTCAACCACACTTTGAGGGATGTGATGAGCTCGGAAATCGTGATGGAAATCATCCCAAGTGATCAGACGTCCACCTCTGGAATCCTTGTACTGCTGGAACCATTCTGCTGCCTGATCTTTGAGTTGGAAAGAAGCGAACTTGACGAAATCTTCAGGCCTGACGTTGCTGCATTCAAAATGCTTGCCCAGATCCACAAGCCAATCGTCAGCATCGGAAGCCTCAACACAATTGCTGAACATCTTTGGACCATTAGCAAGGAACTGGTTCAGTGTAGCAAAATGAGTCTGATTGTTGCCTTGATTCCCTTGCCTGCCTTGATTGTGCTCTTGAAGAATTTGCATGATCAGCTGTGTGTTTGCATTAGTAGCGGCCATCACAGCTTGCCATGCCTCCGGAGGAGGTGGAGGTGGTGGCGGATCTTGATTCTGGTTCTGACTGGTGCTCTTAGCGGGAGCCATCCTGAAGAGGTTGACCACCGTTAGCACATAGACAGATAAAATATTGAAGCTGAATCCAACGGGATGAAAATTGCAACATAAAGTCTTCACATCCGAACAAAATGAACGAATGCATTTCTCTTGAAGTGGTCACATATCCCTAAATTGCAAAGCCACGTAGAATGAAGTTAGAAGAATTAAATCAACAAGGTACGGATCAAGAACGAATAATCGGTAAGAAGTCCCAATCTCAAACCAATATCCGTGGAAGAAGAACTAGAGCTACGAGAATTCCCACCTATGAAACTCCCGAAATTTTCGGGTTATGCAATCAGGTGTTGGGGATACAGGGGAAGCATAATATCTCACCCAAACTAGCAATTCCTACATCCAGCTGTATCCATCCTTCAACACATAACCAAGAAACCTTCGGAAACCATCTACCTCAACCTTCGAAAAGCATCCGTTATACAAGTTATGGCGATACTCCCGAACTCCCGCCCCAGTACTGGGTGGTGTCGAGAAGAAATTCAGTTGATGCGGCTATAGCTCCCACGTCTCGAGGCACGACTTAGAGACATAACCGCATTGAAAGCAATGTCGCAAGTTAGGAAATCATCACAACATCCCATGTAATATATAGAATAAAAGGGGAGATACATAGTTGGCTTACACTTGCCATGTCACATCAAAGTACATAAATAACATACATCATCCAAACACTCATGGCCCGACTACGGCGCCAAAATAGAAGAAAACCCAACATGCGACACGGTCCCGATCAAACCCCAACTGGGCACCACTACTGATCATCAGGAAAAGACACGTAGTAACACTGAGAGTCCTCGTCGAACTCCCACTTGAGCTCGTATGCGTCACCTGGAGCGGAATCACCTAGACCTGCATCTGGAGTTATAGTATCTGTGAGCCACAGGGACTCAGCAATCTCGCACCCTCGCGAACAAAACTATTTAAGCTTATAGGAAGGGTAAGGCAAATATATGTGGAGCTGCAGCAAGCGACTAGCTTATATGGTGGCTAACATATACGCAAAAGAGAGTGAGAAGAGGAGGCAAAGCACGAGCGAGAATCTAGAGGAACAACCTGCGCAAGCCTAACTCGAACACCGTGTCCACTTCCCGGACTCCGCCGAGAAGGGGCCATCACGGTAATACACACGGTTGATTCATTTTAATTAAGTTAAGGTTCAAGTTATCTACAACCGGACATTAACAAATTCCCATCTGCCCATAACCGCGGGCACGGCTTTCGAAATTTCAATCCCTGCAGGGGAGTCCCAACTTAGCCCATGACAAGCTCCCACGATCAACGAAGGAATAGACCTCCACCGAGACATTCCGATCAGACTCGGTATCCCGGTACAACAAGACATCTCGACAGGTTAAAACAAGACCAGCAACACCGCCCGAATGTGCCGACAAATCCCGATAGGAGCTACACATATCTCGTTCTCAGGGCACACTCAGATAGGTCAAGCTACGAGTAAAACCAACCCTCGAGTTTCCCCGAGGTGGCCCCGCAGGCTGCCTGGTTCGGACCAACACTCAGAGGAGCACTGGCCCGTGGGGGGCTAAAATAAAGATGACCCTCGGGCTCCGGAAACCCAAGGGAAAAAGAGGGTAGGTGGCAAATGGTAAAACCAATGTTGGGCATTGCTGGAAAAGCTTTAATCAAGGCGAACTATCAAGGGGTTCCCATAATGACCCAACCGCGTGAGGAACGCAAAATCCGGGAACATAACACCGATATGACGGAAACTAGGGCGGCAAGAGTGGAACAAAACACTAGACGAGAGGCCGAGCCTTCCACCCTTTACCAAGTATATAGATGCATTAAGATAACACAGCAATATAATGATATCCCAACAAGTAAATAAATGTTCCAACAAGGAACGGCTCCAATCTTCACCTGCAACTAGCAACGCTATAAGAGGGGCTGAGGAAAGCGGTAACATAGCCAATCAACGGTTTGCTAGGACATGGTGGGTTAGAGGTTTAACATGGCAATTGGGAGGCTGACAAGCAAAAAGGTAGGCATCGTAGCATTGGCATAGCAAGAGCGAGCAAACTAGCATAGCAAAGATAGTAGTGATTTCGAGGGTATGATCATCTTGCCTGCAAAGCTGTTAGAGTTGACTGGATCCTCAAAAGCAAACTCAACGGGCTCCTCGGTAGCGAACTCGTCTCCCGGCTCTACCCAAACAAGACAAACAAGCAACAAGGATACAATCAACCATGTGCAAGCTCAAACAATAAGATGCAATGATGGTATGCTATGCGGGATGCGATGCGGGATGCAAAATGCAAGATATGACAGGAAATGCATGAACCTGGCCTCAACTTGGAAAACCAAGTGTGCCACTGGAAAGATGGGATGAAATCGCTTAAAAATGGTATAAAGATCATCGGAATCGGAGTTACGGTTTGGAAATGGCAAGCGTTTTAAGAATGACACCGGTCTGCGATTTACAGCAAGTAGGCCTCTAAATGCAACGAAATGAACATGCTATAGCCACCCAACATGACAACAAAATACATGGCAGGGATGCACACAAGATGCTTAACAAAAGACTAGCACTGAGCCACGGCCAATTCATCCATTATGAGGTTCAAACAAGCATGGCAAAAACGCAAATGCAAAACAGATTTCAGACTTAGTGAAATTAACACTAGTCTGAAATTTCAGATCACGAAGCTCTCTTCGGAGCAACAAAACAACATGATACATGACCTGATTAGGAAAAATAAGAACATGGAATGGAGCTACTCAACAAGCTTAACAAAAGTCCGAAAGTGGCCTGGGGCCAAAAGGGATCACAAAATATACTAATAAGCCCACGAACATAGCTAAAACACAATCAGTTTTCAGACTTAGTGAAAACTGAGACATGCTGAAATTTAACTCACGAAGGCATGTAAACGAGCTCGATGCACTCACTACGGTGCAAGTCATGGCAAGGCAAGCATATATCCATTAAGGAGGCACAAAATGCTAGCTAGACATGGCAAGAACAATGGCATAGCATGCACTGATCAACCACAATAACTCCGGCAAAATCGCAGACAAGTTGACGATCTGCCCAGATTCACAACGAAGCAAAAGTAGAGCTCGATTGACTCAAGCAAGGGTGCTCCATAATTGCAAACAAAGACATGTATGGATAGAGCATAACAAGATTAACAAAACTCCTTTACCGATCATCCCCAAAAGAGGCACGGATCACTAGGAAATAGCATGAACATATGGCATCACGAACTAAATAATCCAAGACTTAGTGAAAACTACTAAGTCCCTGAAAACAGATTTACCGGGTGCCTCACTTTGCAAGCTTGCACAAGTCACCTCACACATCCTAAAAATGCATGGGTTGCACCTCTGGAAAGATAACAAGATGCTTAACAAAACATATGAAGGACTCACAGGCATATCATGCACACAACAATCATGGCAAAAATGACAAAAGTCTAAGATGAACTAGCAGATCTGACAATTAACTCACGAAGCCTCATTCTAGCAGTATTTTCGGGCATCAAGATGAACTCAAATGAAAATTATGCAATGGAATGAAATGATGTACTCGTCGAGGCGAACATTTTGATATGCTATATGCCCAAATCGGAGCTACGGATGCAAAGTTACGGCAGGTCAAAGTTTGCTCGAAAATTAGGGTTCGGGGATAAAAATCAACCGGATCTCAGATCTGGATCGGGCGGCGCGGATTACGAGGTTCGCCGGACATCGAGCATTGTTCACCGGAATCCTTGCCGGAGATGGAGAAGAGGTCGGGGCTTGGGAGGAGAGGCCGGCCCGGGGCGGCGGCGGGGCGGCGCCGGCCCGGGGCGGCGAGGAGGCGGCGAGGGGCGGCCGGCCGGGCGGCGGGGAGGCGGCCCGCGGCGGCGGAGAGGCGAAGCAGGCGGCGGCGCGGCGAGCGGCGTCGGGGACGAAGGTGCGGGCGAGGGTACCTGGCGGCGCGCGGCGGATGGGCCGCGGGGGCCGGCCTCGGGCCTGGCGGGCCCTCGCGGTCGGCGGCGAAGCGGTCCCGCGCCGGGGACAGGTGGTAGCGCGTGATTCGCGGGGGGAGCGGGGCGGACACGTCCGATGCCGGCGGACGTGGTCCGGCGCGCGGGGGAGATCTTTTTTTGGCTAGGGTTTCGGAGAGGGAGAGAGATCCGAAAACGGGGGGGGCTATTTATAGGCATAATTGGAGCTAGGAGAGTCCAAATGAGGTGCGGTTTTCGGCCACGCGATCGTGATCGGACGCTCTAGATGATGGAGCAGAGTTTGGTGAGTTTTGGGCCAAATTGGAGGGGTGTTGGGCTGCAACACACACGAGGCCTTTTCGGTCCCTCAGTTAACCGTTGGAGTATCAAATGAAGTCCAAATGATACGAAACTTGACAGGCTGTCTACCGGTAGTAAACCAAGGCCACTTGGCAAGTCTCGGTCCAATCCGGAAATGTTTAATCCCCACACACGAAAGAAAGCTAGAAATGACCACCGGAGGAGAACGAAGCGCCGGAATGCAAAACGGACAACGGGGAAAATGCTCGAATGCATGAGATGAACACGTATGCAAATGCAATGCACATGATGACATGATATGAGATGCATGAAAACAAAAACAACACACAGAGAAAAAGACCCGAACCCGAGAAATAAATATAACTTAACGCCGGAAACGGCAAGAGTTGGAGTACAAATTGGGAAAGTTATATCCGGGGCGTTACACTAAGCCTCCGAGTGAGAGGCTGGCTCACCACTCGGTAGGAATTTTTTTTCACGAACTTAGGCGAAACGGATTCACAGCTAAGCCACCCACTGGGGGATTTTTCGCGCAAACAAAAAACAGTAACAATCACTGGGGAAAATTATAACGCTCTTGTCTTTGATAGATAAACTACAGAAGTTTTTCTTATTACATCTCATCCGAGCGAGAATTCAAGTGTAAAAGGGCCGGAGCAGTTCCGCATTCCAAGCTCGTGGCTCATCAATCTGGCGATCAACATTGTAAAGGTGATACGCTCCATTGTGGAGGACTCTGGTGACGATGAAGGGGCCTTCCCAAGTAGGAGCAAGCTTGTGTGGTTTTTGTTGATCCACTCGGAGAACCAAGTCCCCTTCTTGGAAGGCTCGACTCTTCACATTCTTGGCATGGAATCGACGCAAGTCTTGCTGGTAAATGGTCGATCGGATCATGGACATTTCTCTTTCTTCTTCCAGGACGTCGACTGCGTCTTGCCGGGCTTGTTCTGCTTCATTTTCAGAGTAAAGCTCGACTAGGGTGCATTGTGAAGCAGGTCACTCGGCAAGACTGCCTCAGCTCCGTAGACCAGAAAGAACGGGGTTCTTCCAGTCTTCATCACGGACTCCGACGACTACTTCCTCGACGATGACTTCTTCCCCGACGTCGACAACCTCATCAATGACATGGCTGGAGAGGATGTCGACCCCAAGTCCAGTGCTTCCGCTGCTGCTGTCCCGTACGTATTCTTGTTCCTTCTGTTAGGAGTCCTGCTACAGTTATCGCCTCTAGTTTCTGCCCTACATATGTTAGGTTCTATGTCGTATAAGCAGCTTCATCTAGTGTCTGTTCTAGATGTGTTTAGCACAAGTTCATATATGCAGACGATGTTTACCTTCTCTCTGTCAGATTGCATGACTTGCTTTATATTTCCTATATTAGTCATGCTTTATCTAGTATTTCCATTAGCAAAATTATTTGGTAAATTGCTCATATTTCCAACAATCCAAAAACCTTATAATAGGAAATTTACACCAAGTGGTTTTGCTGCTTCCATGATACCTCCTATATTTGAGGGTATCCACTATAAGAGGTGGCGCGTGAGAGCAGTCTTATGGTTTCAAACCATGAGTTGCTATGACGCCAAGTGCCCCCCGATGGGCTGGGTGTGGCCTGAGGTCGCCGGGGCTATTTTTCCCCAAATCTGGCGAAAAGTGAGGTCCTGGGGGCATGAGTGGGTCGTTTTTTGCCCGCTGGGGCCCAAAAAATGGCTTGGGGGCGTCTTGAGGAGCCTAGTGGAGATGCTCTTACATAGATCAAATACTTGAACAAGCAGTCACCGGCGCACAGAAATAGATAACTGGCGAACGCTCGTCTGCTAGGGTGGCATTTTATATGTGTTGGTTGAGGCTGCGGTGGCAGTTTTTTAAATTTGCGAGGAGGTTTTTGGCAGAAAACTATCACTACTAGAGGAAACCCTATAGGTAGACAGGTAATAGCAGTGCAGGGATAATGGCGCTACTACTAAGTGGGCCCAATCGTGCCCCATAGGCTGGCCACAGTAGCAGCGCGGGTCACGTGCCTGCACTACTGCTAAGCCCATTAGCAGTAGCGCGGGACCCTTCACCCGCGTTGCTATTCTGGCCTGTCCAGGCCCAGCTCCCCGACCCCTCTTAGCAGCGGCGTGGGCCCTAACCCCGCGCTACAGCTAATGGGCTTAGCAATAGTGGGGGCCCGTGTCTCGCGCTGCTGCTAAGCTCATCTTATCCTCTTCGCATGGTCGCCCTCACCCTCCTTCATTACTCTCCCTCTCTACTCGATCTCTCCCCCACGCGCCGGCCCTCCCGCACACGCGGCTGTCTCCCCTCCCCGTCTTGGCCCCACCGCGTCCACCATGAGCACCTCCCTCTCCTCTAAATTCAATATTGTTTGAATGTATATTTGAATGAATGGATGAATTGAGCACCTCCCTCTCCTCTAAATTCAATAGTTTAAGTAGTTTTACTAATTTTGTTCATATATATGAACCCTAGGTCTCTTGAATAATTGTTGCTTAGGTTTGGATGTACATGCTGCTTAGTGAATTTTGAGTTCAAAATCTATTTATTTATTATATATAAAAAGTATTTGACAGGTTAACCAGAAAAAAGAGATATATCCTAGAAATTACCACAATAATTAGAAACATCCTACCGTTTATTTATTAGTCTTAAATTTATAGCCATTAGATAAGATTTAGATGAAATAATTACCCACCATTGCCATTATTACTAAGTAAAAAAACGTTCCATACATCATCGTCATTACTGTATTATAAAAAAGGAGCTAACGTATGACATGAGGATGCCTTTTCATATGCATGAGAAAAAAAACTAGCCATCAAGGCATTGAGGACGAGACGATGTGCTCCATCCTAATGGGCATGAGTAGATGGTAAAGGTTTGATTGATTACATGAAGCTTGATTTAATGGCCGCCAGCCCGAAATACACACACGCAGAAAACACAAGAAACGATCTGGCCCCCAAATCGAACAAGTTTCCGCTGTTGCGGCCGCTACCATCAGTGACATCCGGAAAGACATGCACGCTCAAAACACAAGAAACGATCTGGCGGCCAAATCCAACAAGTTGCCACTGTCATCGGTGATGTCCGTACTATCTAAAAATCAAGGCACTGAGGACAAGCGGATGATGCTATCAACTAACATCAGGACATTGAGGGGCAAGCAGATGGATATAACAGCCAAAAAGTTGGGATGCCCTAGCACAGCCGTCAGCATGCCTCACAACAAGCTAGCCACGTCCCAGCTCCACGTCCTTTAATTCATTCTTCCTTATATGCTGCTGATCTAGATTTGAGAGGGATCGATGCATAGAAAGATCCCGACCGACCGGAACACATACACAGTAGAAGGCACCGGCCGGCCCCTCCGTTCATACAACAAAACTTGCCTGCATCTGCAGCGACTAGAACTAGAGCAACTGCTCAGTCCATTTTCTCAAACAATTCAAGCTTTTACTGCTCCTTCCATGCCATGCACGTCCCATTATTATTTTTGTCTGCCTAAACTGTTGTGTTCTTTAGTTAATAGCAAACATAGAAGTTGATCTGCAGTGGCAAAATATACCTGTACTTGCTTGCACACAACACGCTCCTTTGCTTCTAATTTTTTTTCGTCGAAACTGTCGTGTTCTCTAATTAATTACACACATAGATGGTGATATGCCATGCTAGAATATACATGAATCACAAGCTTAAGCACCTGCGCATATTTCTGCTTTAGTGTGAAAACCAGTGGTGATAATGGACATGGAGTATGTGAGTTCGAGCTCACACGAGCTCGGGTGAACAGTAAATTCTAAAAAATAGTAAAAGAATAATAATATTCTGAATATATATTTTGGCAAAAACATTGATGTTTTTTCCACACACACGCGCCAATTTTTGCCATGGAATCACATTCGTGGAGGTTTGGGCAAAAAAGACAAAATAAATGCTCCAGAAAGAGACAATATGTTCCATGTTTCTTTTTTGTATCACATGATGAAAGGAGAATATGAATCAGACAAGTATTTGTTCCTTATCACTGATAGACATCTACATTCATAGTATTATTTTTCAAGAGAAAACTATTTGTAATTAAGTCTAACTAATAACTACCTCTGCCCCATAGATATTTTTTAGTTAACATCCCATTGCCTTTCTGTTTGCGAAGGCCAGAAGCAATATTTAATACACGCCATCCATTCCTTTCATCTATACAGCGTAAGAATGTGTGCGCACAATAGATTTCTACACGATTAGGCATTTTGGGACTAAGGTAACCACATGTAACTTAGTTATGCGGCTTAGCTTGATAGCTATTCTTGAAAAAATAAAGGAGACAATGTGCGAGTTGTAGCGTGCATTGTTTTAAGAGCAAATGTAGGGTTATTTTTCTATCGGCGACGACAAGAAAAATAGTTGGAATTTTAGCTTCTCATTTAGTGGCAGTTCGAACGACCTACAGTACCCTTTAAAAAAGTAGCTATAGCACTATGATAAAGGAGTTGTTCAGTGTTTTAAAACAAGCGACACATTAACCATCTTTATCTTACGAAGATTCATGTTCTAGACAAGAGTTTCGATGCTGATGGGTCATTTGTATTTATCAATAATTTCTTAATGTTGGTTAACTAGTTACAATATCCAGTAATTTTTTTATTGATCTAATAACACGTAAGAAGAAACATATAATCATTCGTATAGTACTTAATTTTTGAAATGCTATAATACTCATTTGTACATGAACTCAAGACACTAGTAGATAAAGGGCCTTTAGTCCCGGTTCATAAGGGCCTTTAGTCCCGGTTCTGGAACCGGGACTAAAGGGTCGTTACTAAAGCCTCCCCCTTTAGTCCCAGTTCTTATACGAACCGGGACTAAAGGCCCTCCACGTGGCCGCTGCCTGGAGGTCCACCTTTAGTCCCGGTTGGTAACACCAACCGGTACTAAAGGAAATTTTATGATTCTCTTCTGGAAAAAAAATTGAATTTTTTTTGAATTTTTTTATTTTCAAAATTTTGAATTATTTTAACCTGTAATCTATAATCACCCCTCATCACTGCTCAATTTAACCTCTAATCTCTAATCACCCCTCATCACTCCAAATCATCTAACTTCCCAGACGGTCACCCATCCTCTCACTACTCCAGCCTGGTCACCCATCCTCTCACTACTCCAGCCTGAGCACACTTAACTTCCGGGTCTATTCTCCCTCGTTTCCAAGTCTGCACTTATTGTTTTCCTGACAATAGTAAGATGTCAATCCTATTAACCCTCAGGAATTTAGCTTGAGCATGAAGTTACACATTTCACTGTTTGAGTTTGAAAATATTGTTATAAAAAACAATAATTATTTAGTAACACTAATATTTCTTGAACAAGTAGTTTGACCATAGTTTGACCACCATTTGACCATAGTTTGACCAGATTTGACCAAAATTCAAAAAAATTGAAATAATTATTTAGTAACACTAATATTCTTGAATAATTATTTAGTAACACTAATACTTCTTGAATAAGTAGTTTGACCATAGTTTGACCACCGTTTGACCATAGTTTGACCAGATTTGACCAAAATTCAAAAAAACTGAAATAATTATTTAGTAACACTAATATTCTTGAATAATTATTTAGTAACACTAATACTCCTTGAATGAGTAGTTTGACCATAGTTTGACCAGATTTAACAAAAATTCAAAAAAAAACTGAAATTTGAGCATAACTTTTTTTTCCTTTTAGAATTTGAGCATTCTACAAATTTGCAAACAGGCCATAGGTCGTCCCCATCGGATGTGGATTTTCGTGCTGAACATTTTGATATATTATACGTTTTTTCTGACATCGTATGCAAAAGTTATAGCCGTTTTACGTTTTCCCTGCACTTTTTGCAAAACATGTCCAAATTTAAGTTTTTAAATTTTCCTAACTAGTAGATGTGGTAACATAACTACATCTCGAAGGATTTCAACTTTTGAAGTTTTTATCATTTTCTTTTGCTTTTTACAAAACTGAAAAGGCGATACACAGGGGGGTTAGGATTTGAAAATTGCACCATTAGTACCGGTTCGTGGCACGAACCGGTACTAAAGGTCTCAACCCCATTAGTACAGGTTCGTGGCACGAACCGGTACTAATGGGGTTGAGACCTTTAGTACCGGTTCGTGCCACGAACCGGTACTAATGGGCATCGCACCCTTTAGTGCCGGTTCGTGGGACCAACCGGGACTAAAGGTCCTATTTGAACCGGGAGTAATGCCTTTCCGACGCCCTCCCGCTCGAATCGGGACTAATGCTTACATTAGTTCCGGTTCGTAACGAAACCGGGATTAATGCCTTTTCTGGCCTGAACCTTTGCCCCCTTTTCTACTAGTGAGATGACTAAGGATGTTCCATGCACATGCCATATCTTATTTAGCACAATATTTGTGGTGGTTATATATCCATGAAACCCTAAATTTAACTCTAATATACTCAACTCCATAAGGGCCACTATGCTTCATACGACAAGTCGAGCACCACACGAATATATATATACCTTTTTAGTTTTTCGCATTATTCACCCCTTAGGTTCATAGGAATATAGGGCCACTTTGGTACTCTTGTTCGAATCTGGTGAACCAAAGAGGCCCTAAAGGAGATGCTCTCGCATGTGTTCAACTATGGAATTTAAATGACTCAATATGCTTCCAAATATTTTTGCCATATTAAGATATTAGTAGGTACAAATTTTACAATGATTCTCAATCAGACTTATTATTTGATTAAGAATGATTTTTTAATATAAAAATTAAATACTTTTGGTGATTTTCCACAAAACTATGTTCGCAAAAGTATTATACTTCTAAATGTCATCACACTTGCTTCCATATTTTCTTTAGAAAAATAAAATAATATGATATAATTATTAATCTTCATAAAATTTTAGCCCGCGCATCAAGTGGGCCACTTTGCTAGTTGAGTTAACAAAGATATTGGTCGCTGCTGTCTACATCAAGGCAGTCTCCTCCTAACAAGGAACACATCTTTTGTTTTTGAAAAAGGAGGATGACCCCCGGCCTCTACATCTGGGAGATGCATGCGGCCATTTTATTGATTATTCTTGAGGACCTTACAAAGTAGAACAACAATATGCCTGAAACCGCCATCTTGGCAATATCTGCCGCTACTCCTATCCACATGATGAAGGGGTGCAAGTTGGGCCACATATCCAGACCTCTCACCTAAGCCTAACATCTAAAGGCGAAGGCCCCGACCAAGCCATCTGCCGGGTCCGGGGCTCAAACCGGTCTGACGCACTCACATGTGTCGTCGCCACCACCTTTCACTGGTCCATCTTCAGAGCAGATTGAGGTGATAACCTTGGCAGGTCCTCTGCCATCGATGCCACCACGACGCCAAACGACGACCTCCACCTACGCGAGCCTTGGCAGGTCCTCTGCCATTGACGCCACCACGACGTCAGCCAACGACCTTCACCTACGCGAGTCCATATCCAAACATCGGACGTAAATCCATGCTAGGATAGGGCCGCACCACCGCCGTCGCCCACCACCCACAAGCGCCACCCAACCCCAAGGTTCCCAAAGCGGCGCCTTCAAAAAGGGAACGGCGCAGTGAGCGCCGCCGCCGCCCAACAAAGTTAGGGCTTTCGCCCGGGAGACCTAGGGGAAGGTGAAGTGAGGAGATCAGTCCATACCGATGCCTCCAAGGAGGGGAACGGCGCCCTCAGGCATCGCCGTCGGCACGGCCGGTCATGGCCGGCCAGGGATTTCGCCCGAACTAGATCCCGCCACCACCAGCGCCTCCTGTACAGAACCGGCAACCAAGAGGAAGCGTGGCCCGACCAGGCTGGCACGCACGCCGAACAGGGGAGGAGGGGAGCCGCCAGATCGCGCGCACCGACCGCCGCAGAAGCCGCCGCCGGCCGCCAACGACCACCGGATCCCGCCGCCCGCGCGGCCGGGACACCAGATCCACCGCCCGCACGGCTGCTAGCCGGCCGTGCCTTGCCAATGGAGCCGCCGCTCCAGATTCAGGGTTCCCCACGCAGATGCAGGGCAACCGAGGCCCCGCCGCCACCATCCTTGGCGCCCCGGGCTTGCCCGGCGGCTGCCTCAGGCGGCGGCGAGGAAGGGAAG
>NC_041382.1:777878018-777933603 GCF_002162155.2 Triticum dicoccoides
GGGGTGAGGTGGAGGGGCGGCTAGGGTTGGGTGCTTAATGGAAGGGCATCTCCTAACAATTCAGTCTACATATATATGCCTGTCCTAGCTATATTTACTCTTCTCACGGTAGAGTTCCTCTTCGTGGCCCTCTTTTCCACACCGAAGTTAGGGCATCTGCCAAATCGGAATGGTGTCTCAACCATCTCTCTCCTGAAGTAATCCTTTCTACGTGGGTCCCAGTCCCATTGATGCCTCTCGCGGTAGAGTTCCTCTTCATGCTCCTTCTTCCCACACCCAAGTTGTACGTGGCTTGGGTGTAAAATCTTGGATTCATCTAGACAAAGTGTGCAGCTGCTTTTGAAGCGGCACAACGGCTTTTCTGCAGAGAGGGAGAGACACACAGAGGGGCAGAGAATTAGCTACGAATGGACCGAGTTGGGTAGTATGAGCGATAATAGAACCATTATGCACGTACTTAAGATGGTGCATGATTTGATGATAAGTCTGCGTGGATACTGGACGAAGCGTAGCTCAGCAAAGAACCTCTGCTCGTCGCCGTCTTCCTTGCGGTGGGCGGAGAAGTTGAGGTGGTACTAGATATCTTCCGTGAAACCAGTGCAGGCAACCTTGGGCTGGTCAGGAGACCAGAACTCGGCATCCTGCATGCATATATAGATATAAGACATGGATCTCAAACAAGCATACAAGTAACTAACTAAAGCAGTAGTGCATGTGTATATGCAAGGATGGATCGAGATGGAGAGAAGACTAGGTGGTAGCCTGCGGATGGGTAGGAGTAGTATTGTACCGGGTGCTTGGAGTTGTAATGTTTGAGGGCATGGAGGGCGAGACCGAGACGGCAAATGTGCAAGTCGTCGAACTCTCTGCCGTCAAAGGAAACAATTAATAATAATAATAATAATAATTAAACAAAACAAAACAGGGATTCAACATAATCATAATGGATGGAACAAATGTCTTGTCTTGAAAATAAGAAGAAACAAGAAGGTATTAAAGTTTTCATGAGATTTGGGTCGCGTACATACGTACTCTGGTGTGCAAGGGTGACGCGCATCAAGAGGGGGGACATCAAATGGAGGTAAAGCCCTTGGGAAGTTGGGATCATACGCTGCGCCATCCAATCGAGCAGCATCTGCCAAGGGGAAGAGAACCATGCTCCCATAGAGTCGGTGGATGGATCCTCCTGCTGTACGTGCTGCCTTCGTCTTGTCTGCGTCGTCGGTCGCGGTCTGATAGATCGATAGCTAGCCCACCGATGGGATCTTGAGAGAGAGAGAGAGAGAGAGAGAGAGAGAAGCCAATACGAACACGGAATCGATCGGGGATCCTAATCGGAGGCGGATCTAGACGGGGCGCCACAGAAATCGTGATTGATTGGTTTTGATATGGGCGCTACTCTGCGCCGGTCGACCGGCCGGGTCGCTCCGCCGGTCCCATCCTTAAGCGTTGGGTCCAGCTCATTACGTTTGGTCATGCAAAACTGAAACCGCTGAAATCGAATGCAAAACTGAGTCCCCCGTTGTCCGCCTGTATGGAACCGGCAGTCGTTGCCACGCGTCGTAGCTTTTGCCGCGACGCCCACCTTCCACTGCTGCAGCTCGCCTTGGCTGCCCTGCATCGTCGTTGCAGCTCGCTGTCGTCGCCTCGCAAGCACTCCGTCGTCCGCCCGCCCGTGAATGAAACGAGGTACCGGCGCCATGTCCCTATGCTTTGCTCGTCGACTAGCAATACCCTAGCTCCCATGAATACCCCGTCTACCGTTACAACTCCGCCGCACTGCATCACCGTCGCAACTCGCCGTCGTTTCCTTCGTTGTAGCATGGCCTGTGCTGTCCCAGCAAATCATATTGCCGGTTGCAGCTTTCCATCTCGTCATTCCTAGCAAATCATCTTCCCTATCCCAACAAACAAACAAAAATCCATCAATCTCAGCAACAAAAAATCTCGTCGGCCGGTCGCAACAAAAAATCTAGCTGCCCAGCAAAAGTGATCACCAGCTCAAACAAAAAAAATGGCTACCATCACAGGGTCGCAGAAAAAATTCTCGCCAGTCGCGATAAAAATTCTCACCGGTCCGAGCAAAACTGATGGCCGGTTGCAGCAAAACATGGTTTGCCATCGTCGGGTTGGAGCAAAACTTCATGCCGGATGCCGGTCACAACAAAAATTCTCACCGGTCCCAGAAAAAATGATTGCCGATTCCAGCAAAAAAATGACTTGCCATCAGCGGGTCGCAGCAAAATATTCTCGTTGGTTGTTGGTCCCATAAAAAATGATAGCCGGCTGCAAACAAAAAAGGCTTGCCATCGCCAAGACGCAGAAAAAGTTCTCGGTTGTCCAAGCAAAACAACTAGTCGTTTGTAGCAAAAAGAGGTTCACTGTAGCAGGCCGCGGCGAAAAATCACTGTAGCAGGTCGGGCTACAAATGGCTGCCATGGCGAGCTACAACCTCGGCGAGGGGCAAAATGTTGCATGGCGAGGCACGTGGCCATATTGGGGGTGTTGCAACTGCGGGGCGCTGTGCACGCGGGGATACGCGCGGCTGAAGCTTTCCCATCTAGGGTTAAAGCTATTTTTCATAGTAGTTGCAACACAGGGGTATGCAGCGATTCCAGCCTTGCCTCCGTTCAGTCGCGCCCAACGCTCGCGCCATCTCTATTTGTCGCTTCCTCCTCGGAGGTTGCAACATCGCCGGCTGGTCACAGCCTTCAACTCTGGCTATCGTCGATTGCCATATCCATTGTCCTCCAGTTCCAGCTCCTGACGCGGATGGTTCTAGCAAAGCCGTGGTGCCGGTCGTAGCACGCCGCACCGACGGGTTCCAGCATCTGGCCTTCGAGCTCTGACAAAATATGTCGCCCTTGGTTGCCCTAGCCGGTTGCAGCAAATCGTTGTGCCGGTTGTAGCAGTACTGCTTATATATACTGGTTCCGGCAAAAAAAATCACCGCAACAAAATCACATCATCACCGTGTCGCCGGATACAGCTCTCAGCATCACCACTCGTACCCGTTGAAGCTTTTTTTCGCGTCGGTTGAAACTTTTTCCCATGCTGGTTGATTTTTTTTCGCCGTCGACGCTCGTTGTACAGGGTTGGAGGAACGACGGCCACCAGTCATCACCATTAAAACGGATGTAGCAAAAAAATCGCTGGTCGTAGCAAAAGACAACGACAGTTGCAGCAAAAAATCGTCATCGCCGTCGTCCCGGGTTGCATATCTGCCATGAATTTATGTAGAAAATTTTCTCATCGGTTGTAGCAAAATTCAATGACAGTTCCAACAAAAATTGTTGTCCCTGCCGTCGCGTGTAACTCCACCATGAGTCGATGCAACAAAAATTGACACTAGTTCCAGCATGCAATCACCACGGCGGCAACATGCAACACCCCCGCCATCCCTCGAGCTCGCAGCGCCATGATGGTGTGGGCATGGCCTTGGTCGCCGCGGTCACAACATAGCCGACAAACGGATGCAGCTTCATCGGGCTGCGGTTGCAGCTCTTTCCCCAACCCACCTTGGAGCTCGAAACCTGGGAGCACTCCTCGTTTGAAGAAGAAGATTTTTTTTTTGAGGGGTAGAAGAAGATAAGAGGAAGGCTGAAGAATGAACGAGCGGCCGTGGTGGGCCAAGGGCACATGATGGGCCCAGAAAGGGAAAACCAACGATGCAAAGTGGGTCGGGAGATGCTGAGCGGTGGATGGCTACACACACGATCGAGTGGCGGGTGCGCGTGCGCGACCGACAGAAGCTTCGGCCAGTCCGCCGGCTCGCAACGTTTCCCTTTTGATATATATACAACGAAGAGGCCAACAACCTAGATGCTCATACCTCAAGGGAAGGAGACCTAGTGGCGTGATGAAGGGCGATGACCGCGTGGGTCGGGATTGAGGCGTAGGTGATCACGGTGAGGTACGGCACGGCAGGATCTGTCAGGAGTGGCAGGAGCAGAGAAAAGAAAGACGCGCTACTTTACATCTATCGGTAGTCAGATTTATCTGAGATTCATTTCTAAGAAAAAGAATTTATCTGACATTTTCGCTGTATAACAAGATTTTACTTGGAAAATAAAAATAAAAAACCTTACCGGCGCGACAGTGTACCCAGTAGTCGCGCGGCCACCCGACTGAGCCCCGCGCACTGTTGGATCACGCGCCCCACCTGACCTGTCTCAATTTGTTTCTTCCCCCAAATCGATATCATACACCAAGTGCATCAAAATCCTTTATCCCCTTTCGCCCAGCACGACGGCCCGTCCCCGTCGTCATCTCCTGCCACTATCCTTGGCGCTCACCGCAGATCGTCGTGGCTCGCCATCACCACAGTGTCGCCTGTTGTAGCATCTCTTGTTACGGGTCGCAACAACTCGTTTCGCCGGTCGCAACTCATCATTGTTCGATGGGCCTAGCTCGCCGTCTCGCCGGTGGCACCTTCTTGTTGCCGCCTTGCAACACCTTCATGGTAGCACATGCAAGTGCTTGTAGCATCACCAGTAATCAACAGCCGCAACAAAAAATTCTCATCAACCCTAGCAGAAAATATCGCTGGTTCCAGCATAAACATGGCTTGCCGTTGCCGGATCACAACAAAATTCTAGCTGGTCGCAGGAATCCAAAAAAATGCTTCACATTCATCGGTCGCAGCAAAAATTCTAGTTGCTGCCAGCAAAATGGTTCGCCAGTTGGAGCATGTCGACTCACATCATACCAAAAACAACACCTCGACTCGACGCCGGTTGTAGCACTGGGCGTAGTCATCTCCAGCTCCCGTGTGGTGCTGGTTACAACAATTGTCGTCAAGGCGCCCGGTTGTAGCATCCCATGGGAATCAGCATCGCAAAATCACGTGGTCATGAACACATCGTGTGCCGCTCATACCGACGCGCTTGTCGTGGCATCGCAGGTGACCAGGACCGTGGCATTGTAGTGGTACATGGTGGGTGTGAAAGCTCGGCTGCAGCCTTCGACAACCAGGGGAGGTCCAAAAAGAGAGGGGGAGGGGCGCGAGCTCGGACGAGCTGTCCATGGCGGTCGTGGGACGACGATGGGAAAAAATGTCGGGAAAACGAGTGGATGAGCCTGCGATGGAGATAAATATGTGGGTAAATTGTGTGTGGGCCCATCAACATGTGTGACGTGGTACGATATGATGCGCATAAGACCGTGCCTCTCGCTCAAGCAAACCTGTGTTTCTCGGGAAGCAAAACCGTGCCTCTCGCAGAAGAAAAAAAATGTTTTTTTCCAAGCAAATCCACCCTCTCGCGGAAGCGCAAAAAAACAATTTTTCGTGCCATTTTTTTATTATTTTTTGTCGAAAAGGTAAGAAATACCGGTGAAAAGACGAAAAAAACGATCTAAAAAGCCAGAAACGCGTGCGAAAAAATAAAAAAAAATCTGGAGGGTGTGCCTAGAGCACGCACGTGGCTCTCAGCCCAAAGTGACCCTTGGGGAGGCTCGCGAAGGAGCGACCCTTAGGTGTTGTTTGGATAGCAAGTATTAGTAATAGATTTATAGAAAACAAGTTTTTAGCCGGTTTTTTGCAAAATCTGTTTTACTTACTTTTTTTACAAAGAATCAGTTTGTAGAAAAAGTTGTTTGGCTTTGGAAAGTGTAAAACAGCTCTAAGCAGTTCCTTGTTTGGAGGATTCCATTCTCCCCTCACGAACGAAGTCGTCTTTTTCCCCATACTTCCGCGTTCAAAGCTGCATCTCCGATTGGTCCTCTGGCCGTCTCCTAGATGCCGCTGCTCGTCTCCCCATGGGCCTCGACGACCTTACACGCGGACGCCCACTGATAGAAAAAGAGGCTTCCGTCCAGCCCCATTAGTCGCGAAACTGTAGGAACCGCGACTAATGAAGTCTTTAGTCGCGGCTCGGCAAATGAACCGCGACCAAATGCCTGGGCCCAGGGCGCTCGCGGGATTTAGTCGCGGTTGGCCAGGCCAACCGGGACTAAAGGTGCCCAAAGGCCTTTAGTCGCGGTTGGCCAGCTCCTCCCTTTTAGTCCCGGTTTGTGGCACGAACCGGAACTAATGGGGTTGAGACCTTTAGTCCCGGTTCGTGCCACGAACCGGTACTAAAGGTCCCATTTTCAAACTCTAACCCCCCCCCCCCGGGATCGCCTTTTCAGTTTTAAAAAAAATAAAAGAAAATAATGGAAATGTCAAAAAAATAAAAGAAAATAAGTTTCTAATGTGATATGTGGTCTAGTTGTTGGGAAAATTTGCAAATGTGAATTTTGACTTTATTTGCAAAATCTCTCTGAAATTTGTAAAAATGGGCATAACTTTTGCATACTAACTCGGATGAAAAAGTTTTTTATATGAAAAATCATCTACTCGAAAAGTTACATCCAAATTGAAAAAAAGTTATGGGAACCCCGTTAAACATTTTCAAAATCCTCAAAAACCTAATAGAAAAAAAGTTACGGGGCTTGTAAGATCTAGAGTGGAAAAAATTGAAAAATATTCAAACAGTGGGCAAACTATGGTCAAACAATGGTCAAACTAATTATTCTAGAATATTAGTGTTACTAAATAATTATTTTAATTATTTCAATCTTGGTCAAATCCGGTCAAACTGTGGTCAACTGTGGTCAAACTGTGGTCAAACAATGGTCAAACTAATTATTCAAGAAATATTAGTGTTACTAAATAATTATTGTTTTTTAAAACAATAGTTTCAAACTCAAACAGTGAAATGTGTCACTTCATGCTCAAGCAAAATTCCTGAAGGTTAATAGGATTGACATCTTATTATTGTCAGGAAAACAACAAGTGCAGACTTGGAGCGTGGGAGAATAGAACCCGGAAGTTAAGCGTGCTTGGGCTGGAGTAGTGAGAGGGATGGGTGACCGGTTGGGAAGTTAGATGATTTGGAATGATGAGGGGTGATAAAAGAATAAATTGAGAAGTGATGAGGGGTGGTGATTAGAGACTAGAGGTTAAAATAATTCAGAAATTTGAAAAAAAAAATTCAATTTTTTTTTTCAAAAACCTGTGGCGGCCTTTAGTCGCGGTTAGCCACAAGAACCGCGACTAAAGGTCGTCCGCCCCGACGGCCACCTGGCGCCCACGTGGACGGGCCTTTAGTCGCGGTTCTTAAGCAACCGCGACTAAAGGGGGGGCCTTTAGTCGCGCCCGTTCGGTCGCGGTTGCGCAACCGCGACTAATGGCAGTTGCGAACCGCGACCAAAGGCCCTTTTTCCACCAGTGGCCGGCGGCGCATGCGAGGGCGGGGACGCCGTGCTGCTCGTAGCATCCCGTCCAGTACCAGCTGGCTGAGGGCACATGGACTCGCTGCCATTGATGGCAAGCTGGCTAGTTTTGTGCCGCCCATGCATGTCGAACTCCTCCGACGGCTGGGCGTTCGATTTGCGCAGCGGGTGTAGGTAGGCCGGAACGATGATGGTGTTTTGGCGCTCAGCGGGCACAACGACGATGTCGTCGGGGCGGACTAGCTGGCCGCTTGCCATTCGTGGCGTGCCCTCCGGTGTTGTGCCGTCCGTGACGGTGTTTCAGTGCTCGGTGGGCACAACGACGGTGTCTTCGTCGGGAACAACGACGGAGTTACTAGCGGCATGTCGACGGTGGATTCGGTGTGAATCTGCTGGTTGCGAGACGTCCGTCGTGAGCTCCTCCGGTGATTGTGCGTTCCCTGACGTGATGGGCATGGGTTCGTTGGAAACGACGGCTGTATCTTTCGGCGGGCATGTGACGATGAGTTCGGCCGGCGTATAAGCTAAACTCGTTTATACAAAAACGACTAATAGTCGTTTTTCCAAAAGCTCGCTTTTCTGGTTTTACGGGAACCAAGTTTTACTTATCCAAGAATTTGTTACGCTAACCAAATGTAGTTTTGATGGTTATTCCTCAAAACACACTTTAGAAAAATGGGTTTGGTAAAAACCCCGTATCCAAACAACCACTTAATTAGTCAGAAACGAGAGATAGGACACTGTTTGAAGGCTGAAGGGCCAAAGCCCAAGTGCTCTAGATTGTGGCCCGGCAGCCCACTTCCTAGTTGTGTTTTCACAAGTTATTTGCTACACTTAAACCATTCGGGTGTGATTTGAATAATTCGGTTTGTAAACTATATTTTTTATTATCTTAAACCTTCATGTTTATGTTCAGTTTCTATATATGTGTGCTAATATGTAGTTGCAATATAAACTAGAATTGCATAAGTTAAAAAAACAAAATTATACTCATTTATATTTAGGTGCTCGGCTAGGTGCTGCCAAAACTTATACTCCACCTTTGTACACCTCTATTTTTAGGGGATCGGCTAGAGTTACTCTTACAGGGTTTATTTTCCTGAATGATGCAGTAAATTAAACACACATGTGATTAATGATGAGAAGAAGAAAAATACATAAATGATGGTCAATCTAGTCTATATCGAGGCCCATTTCCTCCTATCAAGAAGGGGGTTTGTAGCATATCGCTCTTGCTGAAAAGTTCCTTTGTGTGCCCATTCCATACACGCCTCTCGCGGAAAAAGTCCTTTTCCTGCCCCTCTTTTCCTCATCCGAGTTGTACGGCATTTGGGGTGCAAAATCTTGGATTCATTGGGACACAATGCACAGCTGCTTGACAAACGGACCAACCAAGGTTGTGAGAATCGCCATTCTGTTATATGATTCTATGATTTTACGATCCAAACTAACCCCTCTGATTTTATAATTTTATTTCATAGAATCTATGTTTCCACAATCCTGATAGTGAAGATTCTACGATTTGTGATCTTACCATCGAAGCTCCGATCCGATTCAAAACCACGATATGACAACCTTGGGTCCAACGGCTCTTCTGTCAAAGATAAAGAGGGAGAGATGGAGTATTAAATAGATCATATCTAGTGGGCTGCACGTAGGTTTCGACGATCAGATAGGTCGTTGGAAGATTAGCGCGTAACTAGGATAGTGCATGTCTCCACGGTTAGTTGGTCAGAGCACCGGCCATAGTGTAGCTCGGCGAAGAAGATGTGCTCATCATCGTCTGTCTGGCGAGCCGAGAAGTTGATATGGTACCAGAGGTCTTCCCTAAAACCAACACAGGCGGCCTTCAAATCTATGGTCGGCAGATAAGAGACGTGAAACTAACGCAGCCTGCAGTGGGCCGATCAGGAAGCCGAAACTCTGGACCCTGCATACACAATATCAATCTCAAAACAAGGATAACCAATTAAGTAAGCTCTGCCTATATATATGCGAGGATAGATACTGAGAAAAGAGACTCCTAACTAGTTGGTAAGCTTGTGGGTGAGCAGGACGTAGACCGTCATCATCCGCAACCTCGCCGCGCGCGCTTTAATCGATCGGGTCATCTCCGTACCTCATGTATCCAGTCCAGCAGCGCGACGGACGAGAGACGGCCTGCCTGCGCCCATGTGGCCAAGGAAGGAAGGATGAATCGGGTCAAAAAAATCGCTGGCACGCGTGTGGTGAACCGATCGAAAGGCTGCCTTCGTCTTCTTGTTCGCCCGTATTGAGTGCCGGCCGGACGGACGGCAATCTATATCTATATCTATACCTATTAATAAAGAGGCTATCGCTTCTTACTATCGTAATTTCGTTCATTTTTTATCCATCCACCTTGTCCATATTATATTTTCTCTACCCGAGGTGATACTAATCTATGTAGCCGCCCATAACATCAAAAACATCACGTTCGTACCGACTTGGGCCTGCAAGCTGGGCTGTTGGCCCAGCTACAGGGTAACGCGAAAAGGAAAAAAAAAACAAGCGTGCGCGAGGACTCGAGCTCGCGACCTTTCATCCCATAGGATGAACGCCAACCAGCTGAAATAGGCCTACCTACATTTACTGCTAGCTGTTAGTATTCTTATCAAATAGTACCACCTCACTCTTTGAAAGGCACAACCATCAACTTATATACATGTTCAAATTACCTATCATCAATCACCTTAATAAGCCGGCTCGGACATTGGTGATCGGAGGGTGAGGAGTTGGTGTGCAGAAAGGAAGGAAGGATTCTAAAAAAAAAGAAGGATTGTGTACGGAAGAAATATTGGAAGGAAGTAAGGATTCTTGAGAAAAAAAAGGAAAGGAATTGTGGGCAATCGAATGGGCAAAAAGGAAAGAAGAAAAAAAAGGAAAGGAATTGTGGGCAATCGAATGGGGCAAAAAGGAAAGACACGCTTGCATGCGTGCTACATAATAAAAGGATTTCCAAGAAAATATGGTGGGCAACTAAATGGGAGAAATTAAGAGAGCAATACACGCTGCATGCGCTCTACAGAATAAAGATGACTATGTGCTCTACTTTCATTTTCATATTTTTCTGGTTATTGGTTATCCCGTCTGAGCAGGCAACATACACGACGAAACATCATATTTCAATGGAAGGCTGCATTAATTAATGCGAAGAAGCTCACTGCAGGAAGGAGGACAGTGAGGCTCAAGAGATGTTGATAACAAACATGGACGAGGCGACGAGAATGGGCGGAAATAGGTCAAGGGGTGAGATAGGTAACAAGAACACACGGCACATCATTTTGCTTCTAACCTCAAGCAATTAAGGGAATTTCTTTATTTCTTTAAACATCACTAGATTTTCTCCCTTTGTTTCAAGAATATGGTCCTTGGTACTTTTGATTATGTTAAATGTTGTTTTGCTACTTGCAAAGTTGTTGAAGTGGTGAATTGTTTTTCAGGTTTCTAACCATTTTTCTTTTGTACCCGTTATAACGCACGGGCATTTGTGCTAGTTATCATATACCGGACTGAAGCATCTTTCTTTCTTCCTTCCTTCCTTCCTTCACAAAGAGAGCTCACATCTTTTGCGCGCCTGCACCAACCCAGCCACACCACGCCTACACTCCGTGCCTCGTCGGCGATGACCGAACCGTCCGACACGCGCGTGCTTCCGCTGTGCATGCTTCTCGCCGTCGCCCTCCCGAATTGGCCGTTTAATGACCCCGTTGACCATGCTCGTGAGGCCATCCGTTTCACATTTGATTTGAACAAATACACCAGTTAGAGCATGCTTGGATACGTTTTAGTCCCATGACTAAAAGTAGTGGGACTAAAACTTGCTAGTCTCACCCATGCTTGGATCCAAATACTAAAGAGACTAAAATCTAGTTATTGAGCATTTATTATCCTCCAAACCCTCCAATCCAGAACTAAGGAGAGGAATTAAATGAGGAGAGAGAGAGCTAATACATATTTTAGTAGGTTTCCCATGACTAAAAGATTTTAGCCTCAAGACTAGTCCTAGCCTCTCTTTAGCCAAGGGTGCTTGGAACTTTAGCCTCTAAAAGAGACTATTTTTAGTCAGACTAAAAATAGCCCCTTGTATCCAAGCACCCTCTTAGTACTGGCCCAACTGTCCCCCTACCTTGAGCTAATTTTCTACTCTGAGCCGTCATTGGGAACTGGTATAGCTTCCTTTGTTTATTGATTGGCGTTGGGAGGTTGCTCAAAATCAATCAAAAATAGCACACTGGATGAGTTTTTAAATAGTGCGCTTGGTTTCACATGTCACACATGTGCTCATGTGTTGCTTGGTTCCACATGTATGATCCTCTGCAGACATCTTTTGCCCATCTTGGCCTTTAGTTGCATTATTTCTTGTGGCAAATTCGAAAGCAATTGCTGCCCAAAAATTGTGATGTTCGAGGGCACATGATAAACAATCGGCAGTAGCTTCCCAAAAATCCAGAGAAAGGAAGATTTGGAATTAAACAAAAAAAATTGAAGTCTTTTGCTTTGCAAGGCACCTTTCACTAGTAGAAAAAGGCCCATTTGTCCCGGTTGGGGAACCGGAACTAAAGGATCGGTACTAAAGCCCTATGCCTTTAATCCCGGTTTTTACACCAACCGGGACAGTGCTATCTATAGTCTAGTTACATGAGACGACACACCAGATTTCTTTAATTTATCCTGAATCTGACACAAGACAAGTGCAGTCCTTGTAAGTGTTAAACATGCAACATGTCATGATAGGTGACCGGCGCATCTCAAAGGAGATAGTTGAGATAGTTAGGTTGTTAGAGTCTTATGTTTATCTCATGTAACCTCTTATCTCTATCTCCTTTCTTGATCTTCAAGATTGTATTCCAAACCGCATGTATGCGCTGTTATGGGAGGTGCGCCCCATCTATTTAACACGAAGCCGTCGGCCTGAGCAAGGTAAGACATTCCGCTAGTTCGCCCATGGTGGCTAAATATCGTGTTTTGACCCTTTTGTCAAACAAAATCGAGATCTGATCCCAGTTTGAAAATATTTCGGGATTTGACCCTTTTGCCTACCGCCAGGGGGCCCGGCGGTAGGATCATATAGACTACTGCCGAGAGCAGCGGCGGTAGCAAACTTTTCCACGTCAGCAACGATAACAACCGCCGTGCCCCCTCCGTCACACCCTACCGCCGCTCCACCCGGCGGTAGGTTGTCTGAACCTACCGCCAGAGACACGGCGTTAGGGTGTGGGCATATAAAAACCGCGGGCCGCCCCCCCCCCCACCCCCTTCTCCCCCACCCAGCCGCCCCCACCACGAAGAATAGAGCAGTTTGCTCATAGTCGCCCTCTCTCATCCCCTCCACTCCCCCCTCCTATCTTCTTCGTTTCTTGACGGAATTTGCGGATCGAGATGGCCCCGAGGAAAGAAAAAGTAAGGTCTTTCAATTCCTCCAATAAGTTTTAATCAAACACCTTTCGATTCGTCGCATTATTCGATTGAAATCACTCCTATTTGAAATATTTTTTAACACTAGGATTGATTTAGGTTGATTCTAGATGTTGTATTGTGTTAGATTTGAACTATATTGAAGAGTTGGTATGGTTGTGTTAAGATGAACCCTAGTTCATAATTGATTTGAATGGTTTTTTTATATGATGGATGATGCATGTCCCTATGCTATGATGCAAGTATTGGATGTAGTGTATGATGAATATTGGAGATGAATATTTGATATATTTGTTATATGTAGTATATGAATCCTCAAGATGAACCCTAGTTCATTTTTTTAACAAAAAAATGAGATTATGCATGTTGGATGTTGTTGGAGAAATATGTGTTATGATGCATTGAAACCACGGTGATTGCATCTTCATAAAAGTATTTTATTTAGTTCTTTGATATATGTATTGTATTTAGTTCATGTTCATAATAATCTTGATATATGATTATTCAAAGATTGAACTCATGGATTCTATTGGATGTGATTAATTTTTGTTATGCATCAATGTGTTTCTTAGTTAAAGTTGAACTCTAGTTCATGTTGAAAAATCTTTTGATGTGCTTATGCAATTCTTTTAGGAGGCCACCTCTTGCGGATGACATCAGCACAAAGTACACAATGCTTGACCCTAGGTTTGACAAGCGTCACCGTGCCCGTTTCATTGAGAATGGAGTGGTAATTAGCATTTTAAACCAAATCTTTCGAATTGATGAAAACAATTTGCTAACTATTATGTCCATGCTAATTATGCTTTGGTTATTGATTTTCACAGATGTTGCCGCCACTGCGGATGAGGGCTCACAAGACGACGGTTAACATGGAGTACAAAGATCGGTATGCACCGTTCTTCAGGAGAGCCCGACTATTGGGTTTCGTCTTGCAGTTCAAGCGTAAGCCGCCGACGCTCATTCACTCAGCTCTCACGGCTTTGATCGACCGGTGGTGGCCAGAGACGCACAACTTTCATCTTCCATGCGGGGAGATGACCGTGACCCTCGAGGATTGGGCGATGATTACGGCACTACCGCTGGAGGGTCATCCTCTCACAGGAAGAGTGGAGAGGGCGAACTGGCCCGAGAGGGTTGTCAGCCTCATCGGCGACTGCCCCCCCCCCCTAAGAGCAACCGGATTTCCGGCATACCGCTGCCATGGCTCCTCGAGCATCGGAGCAAGTGCCCGGAAGATGCCGAGCCCCGGGTGGTGGAGCAGTACGCCAGGGCCTACCTGTGGTACATTCTCACGGAGGTAGTGTTTCTGGACTGCTCCGGGAACTCTGCTCTATGGATGTATCTCGACTTCCTGAAGGACTGGGATGCGGGGTACAACTGGGGGGCCACCGGACTTGCCTACCTATACCGTTCGGTAAGTGAATATCACTTTCTCTCAAATAGCAGACGTGTGTTGCTTTACATTTTGACATCTTATCATCTATACTTGGTTTGTAGCTTGACAACACGACCCAGAGAGAGGAAGTCACGTCCGGTATGTGTGGATGTGTATGGGGCATCTCCATTTGGATGTGGGAGCGAATCCCGGTGGGCCGTCCGGAGAAGATGCGCTCGCGTGCATGGATGGACTATGGCGGAGATGACGAAGATGATTGGTACCCGACTGTCGCATATGCTTGGGACGTGGTGCGTGTCTACACGGGCGAATCGAAGGCCTTGTACAAGGTCTTCAGTAATGAGCTTGATGCTCTCACGCCTTTCCAGGTATAAGAACTACATTTTCACTTGAGCTTACCATTGTTTCGATAACACTTTCACTTGAGCTTACCATTGTTTGGTTATAGGTTACTTGTCGGCCGTACAGTGATGATCGAGAGTGGGGGTTCGAGCTGAACAGAATGTGCAAGCAGGACCGGCTTCTCTTCCAGTGCATCGTGCCCATGATTTGTGTCTATGCCGTGGAGTACCACTTGCCACAGCGCGTTTGCCGCACAATTTGGTAAGGCGCAACACACACCACCAGCCGGCCACAATACCGGTGGCTACGACCTACACCAGTGAGTACCACAAGCCGTCCTCATCGATTCTAAGTTATTGTTTTCATGCTTTACATTCATAAAAGAAGGGTGTTTTACATTCTTTCTTACGCATTGCAGAAAGAGTAGGAAGAACAATCAATCAATCACGGATTGGGAAGCCGAACATGCGAGATACGTGAAGGAATGGAACGAGTGGAAAGGACGCAAAGACACGGAGAGGAGAGTGATTGACTGAGACGCATACGAGGATCACATGTTGTGGTACGATGATGGCATCAAGCATCGTCTGCGTCTGAGGCCCCAGTGGACGATAGCAGATGCCGAAGACCTGTTCGATGACGCCTCGGAGAATGAAACCTACAACGAGAGCATCAGATAGCTTCAAGGCGGGTTTAGGGAGTACGGACCCCTCATGAACAGAGTGGTATGTTGTTTTTACCTCTTTCGAACCCACGGTTGGATGAAATCAGCTTTTCGTGCTATTGACTCATTTTATTACTTTGCAGTCTTCGGAGCTGAAAAAAAGCATTTTTCATGCCTCTGATGCGCTTAGTGGTGTCCCTGGGACTCGAGCTAGTGAGAACAAGTTGAGGGAAACGGTGAAGGTAATACAAAGTTCATTTTCGTTATCATTGGACATTCGAGAAGTTAACATAATCTTTCGTTATCATTGCAGAAATATGTCAACAAAGCACGCCGGCTTGTGTGCCTGCTTGGGTGCGCTACAAACACCGAGGATGTTTTTCCTCCTGCAGCGATGTGTAGCCTCGCTTCATCGAGCCATGGAGCCTCGTCGTCTAGGGCGGGTCAAGATGACGAGGAGGAGGACGACAACGATGATGATGCAGAGGAAGATGAAGAAGAGGGCGCAGAAGAAGAACATGGTGAGGAAGAGGAAGTGCACGATGAGGATGAGGATGAGGAGGAGGAGGAAGAGTACGATGATGATGATGGACCTCCACCAACTCAGCCAACCCAGCGTGAGAAGAGGAATGTGCCGAAGAAGGACTGGAAGAGTCCATCCCCGTTTCAAAAAGCACGTCCTGCGGCCCGCAAGAAGACGGCGGCCGTGAAGCGATCCAAGGATAACGAGGACCGGAAGTCAAAGAGGGGAAGGAAGGACTGAAGTTGCCGCCGTGTCGTTAAACTAAAAACTTGCTTATTTGCTTCGTGAACCATATGAATTTGCTCGTGAAACTGTTTCGTTGAATTGCTATGTACCGAACCTACCTTATTTATAGATTTGTGGTGTATCGAACCTACCTTATTTATAGATTTGTGGTGTGTGCATCATATATCATACATTGTGTGCTTTATATGTCATACATATGTTGTTTAAATGTTGTATGCCAAAATTGAAGACAAAAGAAGTTAGAAGGTGCAAAAAATCCACACAAAGGCACCCTACCGCCATGGGGCGCGCCTGGGTGGCACCCTCGGTGGTAGGCTGCGCAACCCTACCGCTGCGCTGCTCGATTTTTTGGTCACAGAAGTGGGGCGTGGGGGGAGGCATCCTACCGCCGGGCCTGATGGCGGTAGGGTGTGGTCTCCTACCGCCGCACCCCATGGCGGTAGGCTTTGGGCATTTATAAACCCAGCCGCCCGCCCACTCCACCCCGACCCCTAATCCCCACCCACCCAGCCGCCTTCTTCTTCCTCTCGCCCATTTTCTCATCTCCTCCACTTCCCCACTCCGATCTTCTTCGTTGATTCACGGATTTTGCGGATCGAGATGGCTACGGAAAGAGGAAGGTAAGCTCCTCCAATCCCCCGATTAGTTTGAGTCAATCATATGAGGAACCCTCCCTAGTTGATATGGTGAACCCTAAACCTAGATGATTACAATGTGATGAACCTAGTTGATGAACCCTAGGTTTAGTCTTTCTTATAGCCATACGAGGAACCCTCTCTAGTTGATATGATGAACCCTATGTTGGGGAACGTTGCAGAAAACAAAAAATTTCCTACGGTTTCACCAAGATCCATCTAGGAATTCATCTAGCAACGAGTGATTGGATTGCATCTAAATACCTTTGTAGATCACGCGCGGAAGCGTTCAAAGAACGGGGATGAGGAAGTCGTACTCGACGTGATCCAAATCACCGGAGATCCTAGCGCCGAACGGACGGCACCTCCGCGTTCAACACATGTACGGTCAGCGTAACGTCTCCTTCTTCTTGATCCAGCAAGGGGGAAGGAGAGGTTGAGGAAGATGGCTCCAGCAGCAGCACGACGGCGTGGTGGTGGTGGAGCTGCAGTACTCCGGCAGGGCTTCGCCAAGCTCTATGGAGGAGGAGGAGGTGTTGGAGAGGGAGAGGGAGGCACCAAAGGCAAGGGTAAGAGACCCTCCCTTCCCCCCACTATATATAGGGGGCCTAGGGGGGGGCGCCGGCCCTAGGAGATGCAATCTCCTAGGGGGGCGACGGCCAAGGGGTGGGGGGGCTTGCCCCCCAAGCAAGGGGGCGCCCCCCCTTTAGGGTTTCCCCACCTAGGCGCATGGGCCCTAGGGAAGTGGTGCCCCAGCCCACTTTGGGCTGGATCCCTTCCCACTTCAGCCCATGGGGCCCTCCGGGATAGGTGGCCCCACCCGGTGGACCCCCGGGACCCCTCCGGTGGTCCCGATACAATACCGGTGACCCCGAAACTTGTCCCAATGGCCGAAATAGCACTTCCTATATATAATTCTTTACCTCCGGACCATTCCGAAACTCCTCGTGACGTCCGGGATCTCATCCGGGACTCCGAACAACATTCGGGTTACTGCATATACATATCCCTACAACCCTAGCGTCACCGAACCTTAAGTGTGTAGACCCTACGGGTTCGGGAGACACGTAGACATGACCAAGACGGTTCTCCGGCCAATAACCAACAGCGGGATCTGGATACCCATGTTGGCTCCCACATGCTCCACGATGATCTCATCGGATGAACCACGATGTCGAGGATTCAAGCAACCCCGTATATAATTCCCTTTGTCAATCGGTATATTACTTGACCGAGATTCGATCGTCGGTATCCCCATACCTCGTTCAATCTCGTTACCGGAAGTCACTTTACTCGTACCGTAATGCATGATCCCGTGACCAGACACTTGGTCACTTTGAGCTCATAATGATGATGCATTACCGAGTGGGCCCAGTGATACCTCTCCGTCATACGGAGTGACAAATCCCAGTCTTGATCCGTGTCAACCCAACAGACACTTTCGGAGATACCCGTAGTATACCTTTATGGTCACCCAGTTACGTTGTGACGTTTGGTACACCCAAAGCACTCCTACGGTATCCGGGAGTTACACGATCTCATGGTCTAAAGAAAGGATACTTGACATTGAAAAAACTCTAGCAAACGAACTATACGATCTTATGCTATGTTTAGGATTGAGTCTTGTCCATCACATCATTCTCCTAATGATGTGATCTCGTTATCAATGACATCCAATGTCCATAGTCAGGAAACCATGACTATCTGTTGATCAACGAGCTAGTCAACTAGAGGCTTACTAGGGACATGTTGGTGTCTATTATTCACACATGTATTACGATTTCCGGATAACACAATTATAGCATGAATGAAAGACGATTATCATGAACAAGGAAATATAATAATAATGCTTTTATTATTGCCTCTAGGGCATATTTCCAACAGTCTCCCACTTGCACTAGAGTCAACAATCTAGTTACATTGTGATGAATCGAACACCCATGGAATTCTGGTGTTGATCATGTTTTGCTCTAGGGAGAGGTTTAGTCAACAGATCTGCTACATTCAGGTCCGTATGTACTTTACAAATGTCTATGTTTCCATCTTGAACATTTTCACGAATGGAGTTGAAGCGACGCTTGATGTGCCTGGTCTTCTTGTGAAACCTGGGCTCCTTGGCAAGTGCAATAGCTCCAGTGTTGTCACATAAGAGTTTGATTGGCCCCGACGCATTGGGTATGACTCCTAGGTCGGTGATGAACTCCTTCACCCAAATTGCTTCATGCGCTGCCTCCGAGGCTGCCATGTACTCCGCTTCACATGTAGATCCCGCCACGACGCTCTGCTTGCAACTGCACCAGCTTAGTGCCCCACCATTCAAAATATACACGTATCCGGTTTGTGACTTAGAGTCATCCAGATCTGTGTCGAAGCTAGCATCGACGTAACCTTTTACGACGAGCTCTTCGTCACCTCCATAAACGAGAAACATTTCCTTAGTCCTTTTCAGGTACTTCAGGATATTCTTGACCGCTATCCAGTGTTCCTTGCCGGGATTACTTTGGTACCTACCTACCAAACTTACGGCAAGGTTTACATCAGGTCTGGTACACAGCATGGCATACATAATAGAGCCTATGGCTGAGGCATAGGGGATGACACTCATCTCTTCTATATCTTCTGCCGTGGTCGGACATTGAGCTGAGCTCAATTTCACACCTTGCAACACAGGCAAGAACCCCTTCTTAGACGGATCCATATTAAACTTCTTCAATATCTTATCAAGGTATGTGCTTTGTGAAAGACCTATGAGGCGTCTTGATCTATCTCTATAGATCTTGATGCCTAATATATAAGCAGCTTCTCCAAGGTCCTTCATTGAAAAACTCTTATTCAAGTAGGCCTTGATGTTGTCCAAAAGCTCTATATCATTTCCCATCAAAAGTATGTCATCTACATATAATATGAGAAATGCTACAGAGCTCCCACTCACTTTCTTGTAAACGCAGGCTTCTCCATAAGACTGTGTAAACCCAAACGCTTTGATCATCTCATCAAAGCGAATGTTCCAACTCCGAGATGCTTGCACCAGCCCATAAATCGAGCGTTGGAGCTTGGACACCTTGTCAGCATTCTTAGGATCGACAAAACCTTCCGGCTGCATCATATACAATTCTTCCTTAAGGAAACCATTAAGGAATGCCGTTTTGACGTCCATTTGCCATATCTCATAATCATAGTATGTGGCAATTGCTAACATAATTCCGACGGACTTCAGCTTCGCTACCGGTGAGAAAGTCTCATCGTAGTCAACCCCTTGAACTTGTCGATAACCCTTAGCGACAAGCCGAGCTTTATGGATGGTCACATTATCACCTGCGTCTGTCTTTTTCTTAAAGATCCATTTATTTTCTATGGTTCGCCGATCATCGGGCAAGTCAGTCAAAGTCCATACTTCGTTTTCATACATGGATCCTATCTCGGATTTCATGGCTTCCAGCCATTTGTCGGAATCTGGGCCCGCCATTGCTTCTTCATAGTTCGAAGGTTCACGGTTGTCTAACAACATGATTTCCAAGACAGGGTTGCCGTACCAATCTGGTGCGGAACGTGTCCTTCTGGACCTTCGAATTTTAGTAGGAGCTTGATCAGAAGTATCTTGATCATCATCATTAACTTCCTCTCTAGTCGGTGCAGGCACCTCAGGAACATTTTCTTGAGTTGCGCCATTTTCCGGTTCAAGAGGTAATACTTCATCAAGTTCTACTTTCCTCCCACTTACTTCTTTCGAGAGAAACTCTTTCTCTAGAAAGGATCCATTCTTGGCAACAAAGATCTTGCCTTCGGATCTGAGGTAGAAGGTATACCCAATAGTTTCTTTAGGGTATCCTATGAAGACGCATTTTTTCGACTTGGGTTCGAGCTTTTCAGGTTGAAGTTTCTTGACATAAGCATCGCATCCCCAAACTTTTAGAAACGACAGCTTAGGTTTCTTCCCAAACCATAATTCATACGGTGTCGTCTCAACGGATTTCGACAGAGCCCTATTTAAAGTGAATGCGGCAGTCTCTAAAGCATAGCCCCAAAAAGATAGTGGTAAATCGGTAAGAGACATCATAGATCGCACCATATCTATTAGAGTACGATTACGACGTTCGGACACACCATTACGCTGAGGTGTTCCAGGCGGCGTGAGTTGTGAAACTATTCCACATTTTCTTAAGTGTGTGCCAAATTCGTGACTCAAGTATTCTCCTCCATGATCTGATCGCAAAAACTTGATTTTTTTTGTCACGTTGATTCTCAACCTCACTCTAAAATTCCTTGAACTTTTCAAAGGTTTCAGACTTGTGTTTCATTAAGTAGACATACCCATATCTACTCAAGTCATCAGTGAGGGTGAGAACATACCGATAGCCACCGCGAGCCTCAACACTCATTGGACCGCACACATCAGTATGTATGATTTCCAATAAGTTGGTTGCTCGCTCCATTGTTCCTGAGAATGGAGTCTTGGTCATTTTACCCATGAGGCATGGTTCGCACGTGTCAAATGATTCATAATCAAGAGACTCTAAAAGTCCATCTGCATGGAGCTTCTTCATGCGTTTGACACCTATGTGACCAAGGCGGCAGTGCCACAAGTATGTGGGAATATCATTATCAACCTTACATCTTTTGGTATTCACACTATGAACAAGTGTAGCATTACGCTCGAGATTCATTAAGAATAAACCATTCACCATCGGAGCATGACCATAAAACATATCTCTCATATAAATAGAACAACCATTATTCTCGGATTTAAATGAGTAGCCATCTCGAATTAAACGAGATCCCGATACAATGTTCATGCTCAAAGCTGGCACTAAATAACAATTATTAAGGTTTAAAACTAATCTCGAAGGTAAATGTAGAGGTAGCGTGCCGACGGCGATCACATTGACCTTGGAACCATTCCCGACGCGCATCGTCACCTCGTCCTTTGCCAGTCTCCGCTTATTCCGCAGCTCCTGCTTTGGGTTACAAATGTGAGCAACTGCACCGGTATCAAATACCCAGGAACTACTACGAGTACTGGTAAGGTACACATCAATTACATGTATATCACATATACCTTTTGTTTAGCCGGTCTTCTTGTCTGCTAAGTATTTGGGACAGTTCCGCTTCCAGTGACCACTTCCCTTGCAATAAAAGCACTCAGTCTTGGGCTTGGGTCCATTCTTTGGCTTCTTCCCGGCAGCTTGCTTGCCGGGCGCGGCAACTCCCTTGCCGTCCTTCTTGAAGTTCTTTTTACCCTTGCCCTTCTTGAACTTAGTGGTTTTATTCACCATCAACACTTGATGTTCCTTCTTGACTTCTACCTCTGCTGATTTCAGCATTGAAAATAAATCAGGAATGGTCTTTTCCATCCCCTGCATATTGAAGTTCATCACAAAGCTCTTGTAGCTTGGTGGAAGCGACTGGAGGATTCTGTCAATGACCGCATCATCCGGGAGATTAACTCCCAGCTGAGTCAAGCGGTTATGTAACCCAGACATAGTGAGTATGTGCTCACTGACAGAACTATTTTCCTCCATCTTACAGCTGAAGAATTTGTCGGAGACTTCATATCTCTCGACCCGGGCATGAGCTTGAAAAACCATTTTCAGCTCTTCGAACATCTCATATGCTCCATGTCTCTCAAAACGGTTTTGGAGCCCCGGCTCTAAGCTGTAAAGCATGCCGCACTGAACGAGGGAGTAGTCATCGGCACGTGTCTGCCAAGCGTTCATAACGTCTTGGTTCTGTGGGACAGGTGTGTCACCTAGCGGTGCTTGTAGGACATATTCTTTCTTGGCAGCTATGAGGATGATCCTCAGGTTCCGGACCCAGTCCGTATAGTTGCTGCCATCGTCTTTCAGCTTGGTTTTATCTAGGAACGCGTTGAAGTTGAGGACTACGTTGGCCATTTGATCTACAAGACATATTGTAAATATTTTAGACTAAGTTCATGATAATTAAGTTCATCTAATCAAATTATTCAATGAACTCCCACTTATATAGACATCCCTCCAGTTATCTAAGTATAACATGATCCGAGTTAACTAGGCTGTGTCCGATCATCACGTGAGACGGACTAGTCAACATCGGTGAACATCTTCATGTTGATCGTATCTTCTATACGACTCATGCTCGACCTTTCGGTCTTCTGTGTTCCGAGGCCATGTCTATACATGCTAGGCTCGTCAAGTCAACCTAAGTGTTTGCATGTGTAAATCTGTCTTACACCCGTTGTATGTGAACGTTGGAATCTAACACCCGATCATCACGTGGTGCTTCGAAACAACAAACTGTCGCAATGGTGCACAGTTAGGGGGAACACTTTCTTGAAATTATTATGAGGGATCATCTTATTTACTACCGTCGTTCTAAGTAAACAAGATGTAAAAAACATGATAAACATCACATGCAATCAAATAATAATAGTGACATGATATGGCCAATATCACATAGCTCCTTTGATCTCCATCTTGGGGCTCCATGATCATCCTGTCACCGGCATGACACCATGATCTCCATCATCATGATCTCCATCATCGTGTCTCCATGAAGTTGCTCGCCAACTATTACTTCTACTACTATGGCTAACACGTTTAGCAATAAAGTAAAGTAATTTACATGGCGTTTCTCAACGACACGCAGGTCATACAAAAAATAAAGACAACTCCTATGGCTCCTGCCGGTTGTCATACTCATCGACATGCAAGTCGTGATTCCTATTACAATAGCATGAACATCTCATACATCACATATATATCATTCATCATTCATCACAACTTTGGCCATATCATATCACAAAGCACTTGCTGCAAAAACAAGTTAGACTTCCTCTAATTGTTGTTGCAAGTTTTACGTGGCTGCAATAGGGTTCTAGCAAGAACGTTTTCTTACCTACGTGAAAGCCACAACGTGATTTGTCAACTTCTATTTACCCTTCATAAGGACCCTTTTCATCGAATCCGCTCCAACTAAAGTGGGAGAGACAGACACCCGCCAGCCACCTTATGCAACTAGTGCATGTCAGTCGGTGGAACCGGTCTCACGTAAGTGTACGTGTAAGGTTGGTCTGGGCCGCTTCATCCCACAATATCGTTGAAGCAAGATAAGACTAGTAGCAGCAAGAAAGTTGACAACATCTACGCCCACAACAAATTGTGTTCTACTCGCGCAAGAAGAACTACGCATAGACCTAGCTCATGATGCCACTATTGGGGAACATTGCAGAAAACAAAAATTTTCCTACGGTTTCACCAAGATCCATCTAGGAGTTCATCTAGCAACGAGTGATTGGATTGCATCTACATACCTTTGTAGATCACGCGCGGAAGCGTTCAAAGAACGGGGATGAGGAAGTCGTACTCGACGTGATCCAAATCACCGGAGATCCTAGCGCCGAACGGACGGCACCTCCGCGTTCAACACACGTACGGTCAGCGTAACGTCTCCTTCTTCTTGATCCAGCAAGGGGGAAGGAGAGGTTGAGGAAGATGGCTCCAACAGCAGCACGACGGCGTGGTGGTGGTGGAGCTGCAGTACTCCGGCAGGGCTTCACCAAGCTCTATGGAGGAGGAGGAGGTGTTGGAGAGGGAGAGGGAGGCACCAAAGGCAAGGGTAAGAGACCCTCCCTGCCCCCACTATATATAGGGGGCCTAGGTGGGGCGCCGGCCCTAGGAGATGCAATCTCCTAGGGGGGCAGCAGCCAAGGGGTGGGGGGGCTTGCCCCCCCAAGCAAGCCCCCCCCCCCTTTAGGGTTTCCCCACCTAGGAGCATGGGCCCTAGGGAAGTGGCGTACCAGCCCACTTTGGGCTGGATCCCTTCCCACTTCAGCCCATGGGGCCCTCCGGGATAGGTGGCCCCACCCGGTGGACCTCCGGGACCCCTCCGGTGGTCCCGGTACAATACCGGTGACCCCGAAACTTGTCCCGATGGCCGAAATAGCAATTCCTATATATAATTCTTTACCTCCGGACCATTCCGAAACTCCTCGTGACGTCTGGGATCTCATCCGGGACTCCGAACAACATTCGGGTTACTGCATATACATATCCCTACAACCCTAGCGTCACCGAACCTTAAGTGTGTAGACCCTACGGGTTCGGGAGACACGTAGACATGACCGAGACGGTTCTCCGACCAATAACCAACAGCGGGATCTAGATACCCATGTTGGCTCCCACATGCTCCACGATGATCTCATCGGATGAACCACGATGTCGAGGATTCAAGCAACCCTGTATACAATTCCCTTTGTCAATCGGTATATTACTTGCCCGAGATTTGATCGTCGGTATCCCCATACCTCGTTCAATCTCGTTACCGGCAAGTCACTTTACTCATACCGTAATGCATGATCCCGTGACCAGACACTTGGTCACTTTGAGCTCATAATGATGATGCATTACCGAGTGGGCCCAGTGATACCTCTCCATCATACGGAGTGACAAATCCCAGTCTTGATCCGTGTCAACCCAACAGACACTTTCGGAGATACCCGTAGTATAACTTTATGGTCACCCAGTTACGTTGTGACGTTTGGTACACCCAAAGCACTCCTACGGTATCCGGGAGTTACACGATCTCATGGTCTAAAGAAAGGATACTTGACATTGAAAAAACTCTAGCAAACGAACTATACGATCTTATGCTATGTTTAGGATTGGGTCTTGTCCATCACATCATTCTCCTAATGATGTGATCTCGTTATCAATGACATCCAATGTCCATAGTCAGGAAACCATGACTATCTGTTGATCAACGAGCTAGTCAACTAGAGGCTTACTAGGGACATGTTGGTGTCTATTATTCACACATGTATTACGATTGCCGGATAACACAAGTATAGCATGAATGAAAGACGATTATCATGAACAAGGAAATATAATAATAATGCTTTTATTATTGCCTCTAGGGCATATTTCCAACAGTCTCCCACTTGCACTAGAGTCAATAATCTAGTTACATTGTGATGAATCGAACACCCATGGAATTCTGGTGTTGCTCATGTTTTGCTCTAGGGAGAGGTTTAGTCAACGGATCTGCTACATTCAGGTCCGTATGTACTTTACAAATATCTATGTCTCCATCTTGAACATTTTCACGAATGGAGTTGAAGCGACGCTTGATGTGCCTGGTCTTCTTGTGAAACCTGGGCTCCTTGGCAAGTGCAATAGCTCTACTGTTGTCACAGAAGAGTTTGATTGGCCCCGACGCATTGGGTATGACTCCTAGGTCGGTGATGAACTCCTTCACCCAAATTGCTTCATGCGCTGCCTCCGAGGCTGCCATGTACTCCGCTTCACATGTAGATCCCGCCACGACGCTCTGCTTGCAACTGCACCAGCTTACTGCCCCACCATTCAAAATATACACGTATCCGGTTTGTGACTTAGAGTCATCCAGATCTGTGTCGAAGCTAGCGTCGACGTAACCTTTTACGACGAGCTCTTCATCACCTCCATAAACGAGAAACATTTCCTTAGTCCTTTTCAGGTACTTCAGGATATTCTTGACCGCTATCCAGTGTTCCTTGCCGGGATTACTTTGGTACCTACCTACCAAACTTACGGCAAGGTTTACATCAGGTCTGGTACACAGCATGGCATACATAATAGAACCTATGGCTGAGGCATAGGGGATGACACTCATCTCTTCTATATCTTCTGCCGTGGTCGGACATTGAGCTGAGCTCAATTTCACACCTTGCAACACAGGCAAGAACCCCTTCTTAGACTGATCCATATTGAACTTCTTCAATATCTTATCAAGGTATGTGCTTTGTGAAAGACCTATCAGGCGTCTTGATCTATCTCTATAAATCTTGATGCCTAATATATAAGCAGCTTCTCCAAGGTCCTTCATTGAAAAACTCTTATTCAAGTAGGCCTTGATGCTGTCCAAAAGCTCTATATCATTTCCCATCAAAAGTATGTCATCTACATATAATATGAGAAATGCTACAGAGCTCCCACTCACTTTCTTGTAAACGCAGGCTTCTCCATAAGACTGTGTAAACCCAAACGCTTTGATCATCTCATCAAAGCGAATGTTCCAACTCCGAGATGCTTGCACCAGCCCATAAACCGAGCGTTGGAGCTTGCACACCTTGTCAGCATTCTTAGGATCGACAAAACCTTCCGGCTGCATCATATACAATTCTTCCTTAAGGAAACCATTAAGGAATGCTGTTTTGACGTCCATTTGCCATATCTCATAATCATAGTATGCGGCAATTGCTAACATAATTCGGACGGACTTCAGCTTCGCTAGCGATGAGAAAGTCTCATCGTAGTCAACCCCTTGAACTTGTCGATAACCCTTAGCGACAAGCCGAGCTTTATGGATGGTCACATTACCATTTGCGTCTGTCTTTTTCTTAAAGATCCATTTATTTTCTATGGTTCGCCGATCATCGGGCAAGTCAATCAAAGTCCATACTTCGTTTTCATACATGGATCCTATCTCGGATTTCATGGCTTCCAGCCATTTGTCGGAATCCGGGCCCGCCATCGCTTCTTCATAGTTCGAAGGTTCACCGTTGTCTAACAACATGATTTCCAAGACGGGGTTGCCGTACCAATCTGGTGCGGAACGTGTCCTTGTGGACCTTCGAATTTCAGTAGGAGCTTGATCAGAAGTATCTTGATCATCATCATTAACTTCCTCTCTAGTCGGTGCAGGCACCTCAGGAACATTTTCTTGAGTTGCGCCATTTTCCGGTTCAAGAGGTAATACTTCATCAAGTTCTACTTTCCTCCCACTTACTTCTTTCGAGAGAAACTCTTTCTCTAGAAAGGATCCATTCTTGGCAACAAAGATCTTGCCTTCGGATCTGAGGTAGAAGGTATACCCAATAGTTTCTTTAGGGTATCCTATGAAGACGCATTTTTCCGACTTGGGTTCGAGCTTTTCAGGTTGAAGTTTCTTGACATAAGCATCGCATCCCCAAACTTTTAGAAATGACAGCTTAGGTTTCTTCCCAAACCATAATTCATACGGTGTCGTCTCAACGGATTTCGACGGAGCCCTATTTAAAGTGAATGCGGCAGTCTCTAAAGCATAGCCCCAAAAAGATAGCGGTAAATCGGTAAGAGACATCATAGATCGCACCATATCTAATAGAGTACGATTATGACGTTCGGACACACCATTACGCTGAGGTGTTCCAGGCGGCGTGAGTTGTGAAACTATTCCATATTTTCTTAATTGTGTGCCAAATTCATGACTCAAGTATTCTCCTCCATGATCTGATCGCAAAAACTTGATTTTTTTGTCACGTTGATTCTCAACCTCACTCTGAAATTCCTTGAACTTTTCAAAGGTTTCAGACTTGTGTTTCATTAAGTAGACATACCCATATCTACTCAAGTCATCAGTGAGGGTGAGAACATAACGATAGCCACCGCGAGCCTCAACGCTCATTGGACCGCACACATCAGTATGTATGATTTCCAATAAGTTGGTTGCTCGCTCCATTGTTCCTGAGAACGGAGTCTTGGTCATTTTACCCATGAGGCATGGTTCGCACGTGTCAAATGATTCATAATCAAGAGACTCTAAAAGTCCATCTGCATGGAGCTTCTTCATGCGTTTGACACCTATGTGACCAAGGCGGAAGTGCCACAAGTATGTGGGACTATCATTATCAACCTTACATCTTTTGGTATTCACACTATGAACATGTGTAGCATTACGCTCGAGATTCATTAAGAATAAACCATTCACCATCGGAGCATGACCATAAAACATATCACTCATATAAATAGAACAACCATTATTCTCGGATTTAAATGAGTAGCCATCTCGAATTAAACGAGATCCCGATACAATGTTCATGCTCAAAGCTGGCACTAAATAACAATTATTAAGTTTTAAAACTAATCCCGAAGGTAAATGTAGAGGTAGCGTGCCGACGGCGATCACATTGACCTTGGAACCATTCCCGACGCGCATCGTCACCTCATCCTTTGCCAGTCTCCGCTTATTCCACAGCTCCTGCTTTGAGTTACAAATGTGAGCAACTGCACCGGTATCAAATACCCAGGAGCTACTACGAGTACTGGTAAGGTACACATCAATTACATGTATATCACATATACCTTTTGTTTTGCCGGCCTTCTTGTCGGCTAAGTATTTGGGGCAGTTCCGCTTCCAGTGACCACTTCCCTTGAAATAAAAGCACTCAGTCTCGGGCTTGGGTCCATTCTTTGGCTTCTTCCTGGCAGCTTGCTTGCCGGGCGCGGCAACTCCCTTGTCGTCGTTCTTGAAGTTCTTTTTACCCTTGCCCTTCTTGAACTTAGTGGTTTTATTCACCATCAACACTTGATGTTCCTTCTTGACTTCTACCTCTGCTGATTTCAGCATTGAAAATAACTCAGGAATGGTCTTTTCCATCCCCTGCATATTGAAGTTCATCACAAAGCTCTTGTAGCTTGGTGGAAGCGACTGGAGGATTCTGTCAATGACCGCATAATCCGGGAGATTAACTCCCAGCTGAGTCAAGCGGTTATGTAACCCAGACATAGTGAGTATGTGCTCACTGACAGAACTATTTTCCTCCATCTTACAACTGAAGAATTTGTCGGAGACTTCATATCTCTCGACCCGGGCATGAGCTTGAAAAACCATTTTCAACTCTTCGAACATCTCATATGCTCCATGTCTCTCAAAACGCTTTTGGAGCCCCGGCTCTAAGCTATAAAGCATGCCGCACTGAACGAGGGAGTAGTCATCGGCACGTGTCTGCCAAGCGTTCATAACGTCTTGGTTCTGTGGGACAGGTGCGTCACCTAGCGGTGCTTGTAGGACATATTCTTTCTTGGCAGCTATGAGGATGACCCTCAGGTTCCGGACCCAGTCCGTATAGTTGCTGCCATCGTCTTTCAGCTTGGTTTTCTCTAGGAACGCGTTGAAGTTGAGGACTACGTTGGCCATTTGATCTACAAGACATATTGTAAATATTTTAGACTAAGTTCATGATAATTAAGTTCATCTAATCAAATTATTCAATGAACTCCCACTTAGATAGACATCCCTCCAGTTATCTAAGTATAACATGATCCGAGTTAACTAGGCCGTCTCCGATCATCACGTGAGACGGACTAGTCAACATCGGTTAACATCTTCATGTTGATCGTATCTTCTATACGACTCATGCTCGACCTTTCGGTCTTCTGTGTTCCGAGGCCATGTCTGTACATGCTAGGCTCGTCAAGTCAACCTAAGTGTTTGCATGTGTAAATCTGTCTTACACCCGTTGTATGTGAACGTTGGAATCTAACACCCGATCATCACGTGGTGCTTCGAAACAACGAACTGTCGCAACGTTGCACAGTTAGGGGGAACACTTTCTTGAAATTATTATGAGGGATCATCTTATTTACTACCGTCGTTCTAAGTAAACAAGATGTACAAAACATGATAAACATCACATGCAATCAAATAATAATAGTGACATGATATGGCCAATATCACATAGCTCCTTTGATCTCCATCTTGGGGCTCCATGATCATCCTGTCACCGGCATGACACCATGATCTCCATCATCATGATCTCCATCATCATGATCTCCATCATCGTGTCTCCATGAAGTTGCTCGCCAACTATTACTTCTACTACTATGGCTAACACGTTTAGCAATAAAGTAAAGTAATTTACATGGCATTTCTCAATGACACACAGGTCATACAAAAAATAAAGACAACTCCTATGGCTCCTGCCGGTTGTCATACTCATCGACATGCAAGTCGTGATTCCTATTACAATAGCATGAACATCTCATACATCACATAGATATCATTCATCATTCATCACAACTTTGGCCATATCATATCACAAAGCACTTGCTGCAAAAACAAGTTAGACGTCCTCTAATTGTTGTTGCAAGTTTTACGTGGCTGCAATAGGGTTCTAGCAAGAACATTTTCTTACCTACGTGAAAGCCACAACGTGCTTTGTCAACTTCTATTTACCCTTCATAAGGACACTTTTCATCGAATCCACTCCAACTAAAGTGGGAGAGATAGACACCCGGCAGCCACCTTATGCAACTAGTGCATGTCAGTCGGTGGAACCGGTCTCACGTAAGTGTACGTGTAAGGTCGGTCCGGGCCGCTTCATCCCACAATACCGTTGAAGCAAGATAAGACTAGTAGCGGCAAGAAAGTTGACAACATCTACGCCCACAACAAATTGTGCTCTACTCGCGCAAGAAGAACTACGCATAGACCTAGCTCATGATGCCACTGTTGGGGAACGTTGCAGAAAACAAAAAATTTCCTACGGTTTCACCAAGACCCATCTAGGAGTTCATCTAGCAACGAGTGATTGGATTGCATCTACATACCTTTGTAGATCACGCGCGGAAGCGTTCAAAGAACGGGGATGAGGAAGTCGTACTCGACGTGATCCAAATCACCGGAGATCCTAGCGCCGAACGGACGGCACCTCCGCGTTCAACACACGTACGGTCAGCGTAAGGTCTCCTTCTTCTTGATCCAGCAAGGGGGAAGGAGAGGTTGAGGAAGATGGCTCCAGCAGCAGCACGACGGCGTGGTGGTGGTGGAGCTGCAGTACTCCGGCAGGGCTTCGCCAAGCTCTATGGAGGAGGAGGAGGTGTTGGAGAGGGAGAGGGAGGCACCAAAGGTAAGGGTAAGAGACCCTCCCTTCCCCCCACTATATATAGGGGGCCTAGGGGGGGCGCCGGCCCTAGGAGATGCAATCTCCTAGGGGGGCGGCGGCCAAGGGGTGGGGGGGCTGGCCCCCCCAAGCAAGGGGGCGCCCCCCCCCCCCTTTAGGGTTTCCCCACCTAGGCGCATGGGCCCTAGGGAAGTGGCGCACCAGCCCACTTTGAGCTGGATCCCTTCCCACTTCAGCCCATGGGGCCCTCTGGGATAGGTGGCTCCACCCGGTGGACCCCCGGGACCCCTCCGGTGGTCCCGGTACAATACCGGTGACCCCGAAACTTGTCCCGATGGCCGAAATAGCACTTCCTATATATAATTCTTTACCTCCGGACCATTCCGAAACTCCTCGTGACGTCCGGGATCTCATCCAGGACTCCGAACAACATTCGGGTTACTGCATATACATATCCCTACAACCCTAGCGTCACCGAACCTTAAGTGTGTAGACCCTACAGGTTCGGGAGACACGTAGACATGACCGAGACGGTTCTCCGGCCAATAACCAACAGTGGGATCTGGATACCCATGTTGGCTCCCACATGCTCCACAATGATCTCATCGGTTGAACCACGATGTCAAGGATTCAAGCAACCCCGTATACAATTCCCTTTGTCAATCGGTATATTACTTGCCCGAGATTCGATCGTCGGTATCCCCATACCTCGTTCAATCTCGTTACCGGCAAGTCACTTTACTCATACCATAATGCATGATCCCGTGGCCAGACACTTGGTCACTTTGAGCTCATAATGATGATGCATTACCGAGTGGGCCCAGTGATACCTCTCCGTCATACGGAGTGACAAATCCCAGTCTTGATCCGTGTCAACCCAACAGACACTTTCCGAGATACCCGTAGTATACCTTTATGGTCACCCAGTTACGTTGTGACGTTTTGTACACCCAAAGCACTCCTACAGTATCCGGGAGTTACACGATCTCATGGTCTAAGGAAAGGATACTTGACATTGAAAAAACTCTAGAAAATGAACTATACGATCTTATGCTATGTTTAGGATTGGGTCTTGTCCATCACATCATTCTCCTAATGATGTGATCTCATTATCAATGACATCCAATGTCCATAGTCAGGAAACCATGACTATCTGTTGATCAACGAGCTAGTCAACTAGAGGCTTACTAGGGACATGTTGGTGTCTATTATTCACACATGTATTACGATTTCCGGATAACACAATTATAGCATGAATGAAAGACAATTATCATGAACAAGGAAATATAATAATAATGCTTTTATTATTGCCTCTAGGGCATATTTCCAACAGTCTCCCACTTGCACTAGAGTCAATAATCTAGTTACATTGTGATGAATCGAACACCCATGGAATTCTGGTGTTGATCATTTTTTGCTCTAGGGAGAGGTTTAGTCAACGGATCTGCTACATTCAGGTCCGTATGTACTTTACAAATATCTATGTCTCCATCTTGAACATTTTCACGAATGGAGTTGAAGCGATGCTTGATGTGCCTGGTCTTCTTGTGAAACCTGGGCTCCTTGGCAAGTGCAATAGCTCCAGTGTTGTCACAGAAGAGTTTGATTGGCCCCGACGCATTGGGTATGACTCCTAGGTCGGTGATGAACTCCTTCACCCAAATTGCTTCATGCGCTGCCTCCGAGGCTGCCATGTACTCCGCTTCACATGTAGATCCCGCCACGACGCTCTGCTTGCAACTGCACCAGCTTACTGCCCCACCATTCAAAATATACACGTATCCGGTTTGTGACTTAGAGTCATCCAGATCTGTGTCGAAGCTAGCGTCGACGTAACCTTTTACGACGAGCTCTTCATCACCTCCATAAATGAGAAACATTTCCTTAGTCCTTTTCAGGTACTTCAGGATATTCTTGACCGCTATCCAGTGTTCCTTGCCGGGATTACTTTGGTACCTACCTACCAAACTTACGGCAAGGTTTACATCAGGTCTGGTACACAGCATGGCATACATAATAAAACCTATGGCTGAGGCATAGGGGATGATACTCATCTCTTCTATATCTTCTGCCGTGGTCGGACATTGAGCTGAGCTCAATTTCACACCTTGCAACACAGGCAAGAACCCCTTCTTAGACTGATCCATATTGAACTTCTTCAATATCTTATCAAGGTATGTGCTTTGTGAAAGACCTATCAGGCGTCTTGATCTATCTCTATAAATCTTGATGCCTAATATATAAGCAGCTTCTCCAAGGTCCTTCATTGAAAAACTCTTATTCAAGTAGGCCTTGATGCTGTCCAAAAGCTCTATATCATTTCCCATCAAAAGTATGTCATCTACATATAATATGAGAAATGCTACAGAGCTCCCACTCACTTTCTTGTAAACGCAGGCTTCTCCATAAGACTGTGTAAACCCAAACGCTTTGATCATCTCATCAAAGCGAATGTTCCAACTCCGAGATGCTTGCACCAGCCCATAAACCGAGCGTTGGAGCTTGCACACCTTGTCAGCATTCTTAGGATCGACAAAACCTTCCGGCTGCATCATATACAATTCTTCCTTAAGGAAACCATTAAGGAATGCCATTTTGACGTCCATTTGCCATATCTCATAATCATAGTATGCGGCAATTGCTAACATAATTCGGACGGACTTCAGCTTCGCTAGCGATGAGAAAGTCTCATCGTAGTCAACCCCTTGAACTTGTCGATAACCCTTAGCGACAAGCCAAGCTTTATGGATGGTCACATTACCATTTGCGTCTGTCTTTTTCTTAAAGATCCATTTATTTTCTATGGTTCGCCGATCATCGGGCAAGTCAATCAAAGTCCATACTTCGTTTTCATACATGGATCCTATCTCGGATTTCATGGCTTCCAGCCATTTGTCGGAATCCGGGCCCGCCATCGCTTCTTCATAGTTCGAAGGTTCACCGTTGTCTAACAACATGATTTCCAAGACGGGGTTGCCGTACCAATCTGGTGCGGAACGTGTCCTTGTGGACCTTCGAATTTCAGTAGGAGCTTGATCAGAAGTATCTTGATCATCATCATTAACTTCCTCTCTAGTCGGTGCAGGCACCTCAGGAACATTTTCTTGAGTTGCGCCATTTTCCGGTTCAAGAGGTAATACTTCATCAAGTTCTACTTTCCTCCCACTTACTTCTTTCGAGAGAAACTCTTTCTCTAGAAAGGATCCATTCTTGGCAACAAAGATCTTGCCTTCGGATCTGAGGTAGAAGGTATACCCAATAGTTTCTTTAGGGTATCCTATAAAGACGCATTTTTCCGACTTGGGTTCGAGCTTTTCAGGTTGAAGTTTCTTGACATAAGCATCGCATCCCCAAACTTTTAGAAACGACAGCTTAGGTTTCTTCCCAAACCATAATTCATACGGTGTCGTCTCAACGGATTTCGACGGAGCCCTATTTAAAGTGAATGCGGCAGTCTCTAAAGCATAGCCCCAAAAAGATAGTGGTAAATCAGTAAGAGACATCATAGATCGCACCATATCTAATAGAGTACGATTACGACGTTCGGACACACCATTACGCTGAGGTGTTCCAGGCAGCGTGAGTTGTGAAACTATTCCACATTTTCTTAAGTGTGTGCCAAATTCGTGACTCAAGTATTCTCCTCCACGATCTGATCGCAAAAACTTGATTTTTTTGTCATGTTGATTCTCAACCTCACTCTGAAATTCCTTGAACTTTTCAAAGGTTTCAGACTTGTGTTTCATTAAGTAGACATACCCATATCTACTCAAGTCATCAGTGAGGGTGAGAACATAACGATAGCCACCGCGAGCCTCAACGCTCATTGGACCGCACACATCAGTATGTATGATTTCCAATAAGTTGGTTGCTCGCTCCATTGTTCGTGAGAACGGAGTCTTGGTCATTTTACCCATGAGGCATGGTTCGCACGTGTCAAATGATTCATAATCAAGAGACTCTAAAAGTCCATCTGCATGGAGCTTCTTCATGTGTTTGACACCTATGTGACCAAGGCGGCAGTGCCACAAGTATGTGGGACTATCATTATCAACCTTGCATCTTTTGGTATTCACACTATGAACATGTGTAGCATTACGCTCGAGATTCATTAAGAATAAACCATTCACCATCGGAGCATGACCATAAAACATATCTCTCATATAAATAGAACAACCATTATTCTCGGATTTAAATGAGTAGCCATCTCGAATTAAACGAGATCCCGATACAATGTTCATGCTCAAAGCTGGCACTAAATAACAATTATTAAGGTTTAAAACTAATCCCGAAGGTAAATGTAGAGGTAGCGTGCCAACGGAGATCACATTGACCTTGGAACCATTCCCGACGCGCATCGTCACCTCGTCCTTTGCCAGTCTCCGCTTATTCCGCAGCTCCTGCTTTGAGTTACAAATGTGAGCAACTGCACCGATATCAAATACCCAGGAGCTACTACGAGTACTGGTAAGGTACACATCAATTACATGTATATCACATATACCTTTTGTTTTGCCGGCCTTCTTGTCTGCTAAGTATTTGGGGCAGTTCCGCTTCCAGTGACCACTTCCCTTGCAATAAAAGCACTCAGTCTCGGGCTTGGGTCCATTCTGTGGCTTCTTCCCGGCAGCTTGCTTGCCGGGCGCGGCAACTCCCTTGCCGTCCTTCTTGAAGTTCTTTTTACCCTTGCCCTTCTTGAACTTAGTGGTTTTATTCACCATCAACACTTGATGTTCCTTCTTGACTTCTACCTCTGCTGATTTCAGCATTGAAACTAACTCAGGAATGGTCTTTTCCATCCCCTGCATATTGAAGTTCATCACAAAGCTCTTGTAGCTTGGTGGAAGCGACTGGAGGATTCTGTCAATGACCGCATCATCCGGGAGATTAACTCCCAGCTGAGTCAAGCGGTCATGTAACCCAGACATAGTGAGTATGTGCTCACTGACAGAACTATTTTCCTCCATCTTACAGCTGAAGAATTTGTCTGAGACTTCATATCTCTCGACCCGGGCATGAGCTTGAAAAACCATTTTCAGCTCTTCGAACATCTCATATGCTCCATGTCTCTCAAAACGGTTTTGGAGCCCCGGCTCTAAGCTGTAAAGCATGCCGCACTGAACGAGGGAGTAGTCATCGGCACGTGTCTGCCAAGCGTTCATAACGTCTTGGTTCTGTGGGACGGGTGCGTCATCTAGCGGTGCTTGTAGGACATATTCTTTCTTGGCAGCTATGAGGATGATCCTCAGGTTCCGGACCCAGTCCGTATAGTTGCTGCCATTGTCTTTCAGCTTGGTTTTCTCTAGGAACGCGTTGAAGTTGAGGACTACGTTGGCCATTTGATCTACAAGACATATTGTAAATATTTTAGACTAAGTTCATGATAATTAAGTTCATCTAATCAAATTATTCAATGAACTCCCACTTAGATAGACATCCCTCCAGTTATCTAAGTATAACATGATCCGAGTTAACTAGGCCGTGTCCGATCATCACGTGAGACGGACTAGTCAACATCGGTGAACATCTTCATGTTGATCGTATCTTCTATACGACTCATGCTCGACCTTTCGGTCTTCTGTGTTCCGAGGCCATGTCTGTACATGCTAGGCTCGTCAAGTCAACCTAAGTGTTTGCATGTGTAAATCTATCTTACACCCGTTGTATGTGAACGTTGGAATCTAACACCCGATCATCACGTGGTGCTTCGAAACAACGAACTGTCGCAACGGTGCACAGTTAGGGGGAACACTTTCTTGAAATTATTATGAGGGATCATCTTATTTACTACCGTCGTTCTAAGTAAACAAGATGTACAAAACATGATAAACATCACATGCAATCAAATAATAATGGTGACATGATATGGCCAATATCACATAGCTCCTTTGATCTCCATCTTGGGGCTCCATGATCATCTTGTCACCGGCATGACACCATGATCTCCATCATCATGATCTCCATCATCGTGTCTCCATGAAGTTGCTCGCCAACTATTACTTCTACTACTATGGCTAACACTTTAGCAATAAAGTAAAGTAATTTACATGGCGTTTCTCAATGACACGCAGGTCATACAAAAAATAAAGACAACTCCTATGGCTCCTGCCGGTTGTCATACTCATCGACATGCAAGTCGTGATTCCTATTACAATAGCATGAACATTTCATACATCACATATATATCATTCATCATTCATCACAACTTTCGCCATATCATATCACAAAGCACTTGCTGCAAAAACAAGTTAGACGTCCTCTAATTGTTGTTGCAAGTTTTACGTGGCTGCAATAGGGTTCTAGCAAGAACGTTTTCTTACCTACGTGAAAGCCACAATGTGATTTGTCAACTTCTATTTACCCTTCATAAGGACCCTTTTCATCGAATCCGCTCGAACTAAAGTGGGAGAGACAGACACCCGCCAGCCACCTTATGCAACTAGTGCATGTCAATCGGTGGAACCGGTCTCACGTAAGTGTACGTGTAAGGTTGGTCCGGGCCGCTTCATCCCAAAATACCGTTGAAGCAAGATAAGACTAGTAGCGGCAAGAAAGTTGACAACATCTACGCCCACAACAAATTGTGTTCTACTCGCGCAAGAAGAACTACGCATAGACCTAGCTCATGATGCCACTGTTGGGGAACGTTGCAGAAAACAAAAAGTTTCCTACGGTTTCACCAAGATCCATCTAGGAGTTCATCTAGCAATGAGTGATTGGATTGCATCTACATACCTTTGTAGATCACGCGCGGAAGCGTTCAAAGAACGGGAATGAGGAAGTCGTACTCGACGTGATCCAAATCACCGGAGATCCTAGCGCCGAACGGACGGCACCTCCGCGTTCAACACACGTACGGTCAGCGTAACGTCTCCTTCTTCTTGATCCAGCAAGGGGGAAGGAGAGGTTGAGGAAGATGGCTCCAGCAGCAGCATGACGGCGTGGTGGTGGTGGAGCTGCAGTACTCCGGCAGGGCTTCGCCAAGCTCTATGGAGGAGGAGGAGGTGTTGGAGAGGGAGAGGGAGGCACCAAAGGCAAGGGTAAGAGAACCTCCCTTCCCCCCACTATATATAGGGGGCCTAGGGGGGGCGCCGTCCCTAGGAGATGCAATCTCCTAGGGGGGCGGCGGCCAAGGGGTGGGGGGGCTTGCCCCCCCAAGCAAGGGGGCGCCCCCCCTTTTAGGGTTTCCCCACCTAGGCGCATGGGCCCTAAGGAAGTGGCGCCCCAGCCCACTTTGGGCTAGATCCCTTCCCACTTCAGCCCATGGGGCCCTCCGGGATAGGTGGCCCCACCCGATGGACCCCCGGGACCCCTCCGGTGGTCCCGGTACAATACTGGTGACCCCGAAACTTGTCCCGATGGCCGAAATAGCACTTCCTATATATAATTCTTTACCTCCGGACCATTCCGAAAATCCTCGTGACGTCCGGGATCTCATCCGGGACTCCGAACAACATTCGGATTACTGCATATACATATCCCTACAACCCTAGCGTCACCGAACCTTAAGTGTGTAGACCCTACGGGTTCGGGAGACACGTAGACATGACCGATACGGTTCTCCGGCCAATAACCAACAGCGGGATCTGGATACCCATGTTGGCTCCCACATGCTCCACGATGATCTCATCGGATGAACCACGATGTCGAGGATTCAAGCAACCCCGTATACAATTCCCTTTGTCAATCGGTATATTGCTTGCCCGAGATTCGATCGTCGGTATCCCTATACCTCGTTCAATCTCGTTACCGGCAAGTCACTTTACTCGTACCGTAATGCATGATCCCGTGACCAGACACTTGGTCACTTTGAGCTCATAATGATGATGCATTACCGAGTGGGCCCTGTGATACCTCTCCGTCATACGGAGTGACAAATCCCAGTCTTGATCCGTGTCAACCCAACAGACACTTTCGGAGATACCCATAGTATACCTTTATGGTCACCCAGTTACGTTGTGACGTTTGGTACACCCAAAGCACTCCTACGGTATCCGGGAGTTACACGATCTCATGGTCTAAGGAAAGGATACTTGACATTGAAAAAACTCTAGCAAACGAACTATACGATCTTATGCTATGTTTATGATTGGGTCTTGTCCATCACATCATTCTCCTAATGATGTGATCTCGTTATCAATGACATCCAATGTCCATAGTCAGGAAACCATGACTATCTGTTGATCAACGAGCTAGTCAACTAGAGGCTTACTAGGGACATGTTGGTGTCTATTATTCACACATGTATTACGATTTCCGGATAACACAATTATAGCATGAATGAAAGACGATTATCATGAACAAGGAAATATAATAATAATGCTTTTATTATTGCCTCTAGGGCATATTTCCAACACCCTAGAACCTAGATGAACCCTAGAACCTAGATGAACCCTAGAATCTAGATGAACCCTAGGTTTAGTCTTTCTTATAGCCATATGAGGAACCCTCTCTAGGTAATATGATGAACCCTAGAACCTAGATGAACCCTCAAACCTAGATGAACCCTAGGTTTAGTCTTTCTTATAGCCATATGCGATGATTTATTGTGTGAATATTGTAGATATTTGTTTTGCTTGCATTAGAACAAATATTGATGTTTAATTAACTTTATCCAATCAATGCTTATATAAGGAACATGGCGCCACCACCACCACTTGATGAGGATGATGACTATGAAGACCCACTTGAGGAAGCCATTTGTGCTCAAAGAGTGAGGCTGAGCGAACAGGAGGTGTGCAACCTATGGGACAACTTTCTGCCACGTGTTGACTTGATCGGGGCACCATTTGTGACCCGTCTGACAAGTACCATGATCGATCGACATGTCATGGTATGTTATTAGTGTAGAATCCAAGGAATTGTTAATAGTTTAGATAATCCATACTTATTAATTGATATGTTTTTCTTATTCAGAAATTGCCAAAGAGCATATCTGAGAGTTGTGGCATCGAGGCTGATGAAGAAGGCTATGCTGGAATACGCCTTACCGCAAGGGGCACCGTCACTACTTGTGCGTACGGCGTGGACACGGACGGTCGCACACATTTAAGCACAGATGGGTGGAAGAGCTTCCTCGTTGACAAGAATCTTCATGTTGGACAGACCATCCTTATTACTATCAGGAACACCAACCGTCAAGGCTTGAAGATGATGATCGTCATCGATATCATCTAAACTATATATGCGTGTGGCTGCTGATGATCATCATGTTTGATTGCTACCTATGGATGAAACCTTTTATGTGGTCGATGACCGTTGAACTTGTTAAACTTCTTATGTTGCCTTCGAACTATGTTATGTTATTTGGTTAAATTATGTTATGTGATCAAACTATGTTATTTGGTACTTGTTTCTTAGTCTGTAATGGCAAAACTTTTTGGATGTGATCAAACTATGTTATGTCTATGAAATTGTGCTTATTGTTTCTTATGTCTATGGAAAAAAAATTGAAGACAAAATCAAAGTAGTTAAGTTCATGCGGACTATGATAACCTACCGCCAGGGCACTCGGCGGTAGGTTTGTGTGGGCTACCGCCGTGGACTATGGCAATAGGTCCGTAAGCAGCCGTTAACGGTTTGACGGCCGCCAGGCACACCTACCGCCGGAACCTCCGGCGGTAGACTGTGCAACCCTACCCCTGAGGGTCCGGCGGTAGCAAAAGGGTCAGATCTCGAAAACGTTTCAAACTGGGGTCAGATCTCGATTTTGTTTCACAAAAGGGTCAAAACACGAAATTTTGCTGCACATGGTAATCAGAGCCCCATCTCTTCCCACCTACTGAGATCCCATCTACTTGAGCCTAGCCATGTCTTCCTCCTCCTCCGGTGCCTCCCAACATACCCTTAATGGACAGGTCACTGAGAAGCTAACACGCACGAACTACGTGATGTGGCGCACGCAGGTCACTCCCCATCTGCGTGGCGCCGGTGTCTTCGGCTACGTCGACGGCACCACGCCGAAGCCGTCCAGGCTTCATGTCACCAAGGACAAGGATGGCAAAGAAAGCTCTGAGCCCACCCGATCTGGGTCAGGGAGGACCAGCAGGTGTTGGGCTACTTGCTTAATACCCTCTCCAAGGAGGTGCTCGTCACGGTGACCACGGTCACCATGTCGCTCGTGCTCAGGACCACGGTGGCAGGTATGTTCTCGTCACAGTCCATGAGCCGTGTGAACAACATCAGGACGGCGCTCATCAACGCCCAGATGGGAAACCAAACGGTCGCCGCCTACTTCGCCTCTCTCCGCGGCCTTGCTGATGAGCTTGCGGCTGCCGGGAAGGTCATCCAAGTCGACGAGCTCATCGCCTACATCATTCACCGCCTCGACGTCGACTACCAGCCCCTCGTCTCCGCCCTCGACGCCCACATCACGCCGGTCTCCCTCGTTGAGCTCTACGCCATGCTCAGCAACTTCGATCAATGCATGCCCCAGTTCAACCACTCGGGCGGCGGTTTTCGCTCCTCTGCCAACGCTGCGGTCCGCGGCCGTGGTGGTGGCTCACGTGGCCGTGGCTCTTCCCGCAGCAAGGGGAGGTCTGGAGGCGGTGGTGGCGGCAACAGTGGCGGCGGCAACTCCAACGGCCACTCCGGTGCATCCCGCGGCCGCCGTGGTGGTGGCCCAAATCAGGCCCGCTCAGAGACGCCCCGCTGCCAAATTTGTGGTAAGCTAGGGCACACCGCGAAGGACTGTTGGTATTGTTACGATGAAGATGACGATGACTCCCAAGATGAAGAAAAGGTGGTCACCGCGGCTGATGGATCCTACGGCGTCAACACAAATTGGTATGTTGATAGTGGTGCTACTAATCACATAACCAATGAACTTGAGAAGGTCACGATGAAGGAGAAGTACCGTGGCAAAGATCACATCCACACGACGAGTGGGGAAGGTATGCAGATTTGTCACATTGGTCATTCTATTTTTCGTAGCCCTCATCATCCAATTCATCTTAAGAAAATCTTGCATGTTCCTAGTTCCACTAAAAGTCTCCTCTCTATTGATAGAATTGCCCTTGATAATCATGTTTTCCTCGAATTTCATCCATACTTCTTTTTGATCAAGGACCAGGCAACGAAGAAGGTTCTCTATCGAGGTAGATGTGTTCGAGGGCTTTACCCGTTGATTCCGGAGCTTAGGAGACTCAATAAACAAGCCAATGGTGTTGTCAAAGTCTCGTCAACACGGTGGCACGATCAATTAGGGCATGCTGCTTTTTTTTAGTTGAAAGATTACTTAGGAAAAATAAACTCCCATTTGTTGGTGAGCGGAATGTTGAAACTATTTGTGATTCCTATCAATGTGCCAAAAGTCATCAATTACCATACCCAATATCTACTAGTGTTTCTACCAAACCACTTCAATTAATTTTTTCTGATGTGTGGGGTCCTGCCCCTACTTCTGTTGGTAGACACGAGTATTATGTAAGCTTCATAGAGGACTATAGCAAATTTGTATGGATTTAACTTCTCAAAAAGAGATCCGATGTCTTTCAAGTTTTTTAAAACTTCCAAGGTGGTCGAACAAAAATTTGCTAGCAAAATTATTGCAGTGCAATCAAACTATGGGGTGGGGGAGTATGAAAAACTAAACTCCTTCTTCCAAACACTTAGCATATCACACCACGTTTCATGCCCTCATGCTCACCAACAGAATGGCTCTGCTGAACGAAAGCACAGGCACATAGTTGAAGTTGGGCTCGCCCTCTTGGCAGGGCCTCCATGCCTCTCAAGTTTTGGGATGAGGCTTTTCTCACCGCTGTTCATATCATTAATATGCTCCCTAGTCGAGTCATCAACAACGAAACTCCGGTAGAAAGACTTCTTCACACAAAACCAGACTACAAATCCCTTCGTGTTTTTGGGTGTGCTTGTTGGCCCAACCTTCGCCCATACAACAAACGCAAACTCATGCTACGTTCCAAGCAGTGTGTCTTTCTAGGGTATAGCCCTTAACACAAAGGTGTCAAGTGTTTAGATATATCCACTGGTCGCGTTTATATATCTCGTGACGTTGTCTTTGACGAAACAAAGTTTTCGTTTGCCACCCTACATCCAAACTCTGGCGCTCGCCTTCGAGAAGAAATTCTTCTTCTACCAACTCATCTCACCAATATTGATCAAGGGGGTCCGAATTATGATGATCAATTGTTGACTAATCCTGCTACTAATGGTGTGCATGAGTTTTCGTATGATGTTACAGGAGAAAACAACGAAAACGACGCAGAAATCAGTGAAAAAATGCGCCGGCAGACCCATATTCCATGTGTTCGGTTTTGGGAGGGAAATCCTCCTCGGGATCGGCCCCGCAGCAGGTGCCCAGTCGATCCCCCTCAGGATCAGCAGTGGCAGGCGCGGCAGACGCGCCAGCGACAGCGTCCGCCAACCACATCGCTGTCTCCAGCCCAGCGCGCGACATGCGTCGACCCTCAAGTGGCGGTGGCCCGAGTCCTCCCCCACGCCAATCCGCGTCCGGCACGCGGCAGCATGCGGCTCGCTAGGACGGCGCGCGGTTCCACGACCAGCCACTCGTGTACAAGCGGCACCACTCCGTTCGCCCACCTGGTGTGGGGCCCAGCCCTGACGCGGGATCCGGCGTGGACTCTAGCGCGCACATGCGCGCGTCCGCGCGCTCGACCGGTGTCCGCTTTGAGGTGGATGCGCCATCATCAGCCAATGATGAGGCCCCGGGATCCTCTGTGCCGACTGGAGAAGCTGCACACGATCAAATAGTCACAGAAGATCCGGCGGGAGCAGATTCTGCTACAGGAGTTTCTATCCCGGGATTCTCTGTGGCTGGTGATCCTGCTGCTCCACCGTCACGGCATACACGACTACAACATGGGGTAATACATCCAGTTAATTGTAAACACATAACAAAATATGGCATGGTTTGTTCGACAGAGAACCTAGTGAACCACATACGCTTGAGGAAGCACTTGGTGATGAAAAGTGGAAGAATGGCATGAATGAACAATACATGGCACTCAAGAAAAATAAAACTAGCATTTAGTTCCCCCACAGCAAGGTAAAAATTTAATTGATTGCAAGTGGGTATTCAGAATCAAAAGGAAATCTGATGGAACCATTGATCTCTATAAAGCTAGGCTCGTTGCAAAGGGGTTTAAATAACGGTATGGCATAGACTATGAGGACACGTTTAGTCCGGTTGTTAAGGCTGCTAATATCCGTCTTGTTTTGTCTGTTGCTATTTCCAGGGGATGGAGTCTCAGGCAACTTGATGTACTGAACGCGTTTCTTCATGGTGTTCTGGAAGAGGAGGTATATATGAAACAACCTCATGGGTTTATAAGTAAAAGTGCACCTTCTTATATCTACAAATTGGACAAAGCACTCTATGGCTTGAAACAGGCACCAAGAGCATGGTATTCCCGTCTGCAAACACTTGGTTTTGTTCCCTCAAAGTCTGGCATCTCTCTGTTCATCTACAACAAGTCCAATACATGCATATTTGTCCTCATATATGTTGATGATATTATTGTAACAAGCTCATCTGATGAAGCCATCACTGGACTGTTGAAAGATTTGAGTGCAGATTTTTCCTTGAAGGATCTTGGAGACTTGCATTATTTTCTTGGGATTGAAGTAAAGAAGCACAAGGATGGACTTCATCTCTCTCAAGAAAAATATGCAGTTGACTTGGTAAGAAAAGCTGGTTTGCAAGGTTGTAAACCTACACCTACTCCATTATCAAGCTCAGAAAAAGTATCTCTCACGCAAGGAACTCTCTTAACTCAAGAGGACAGCACAAAATAGAGGAGCCTAGTAGTATCTCTTCAATACCTCACTCTTACCAGGCCTGATATTTCTGTTGCTATCAACAAAGTATGTCAGTTTCTTCATGCACCTACATCTGTCCATTTAACTGCTGCAAAGAGGATAGTTCGATATGTCAAAAACACATTAAGCATGGGTCTTAATTTCAGCAAATCATCTTCTACACTTGTTAGTGCCTTCTCTGATCCTGATTGGGCAGGCTGTCTTGATGATAGACGATCCACTAGTGGTTTTGCTATTTTCTTTGGATCGAACATGATATCATGGTGTGCTCGCAAACAAGTCACAGTCTCCAGATCCAGTACTGAGGTAGAATACAAGGCTCTGGCAAATGCCACAGCTGAAATCATGTGGGTTCAGTCCATGTTTAAGGAACTTGGTATAAAGAGTAAACAAGCTCCTTGTCTGTGGTGTGATAACCTTGGTGCTACTTATCTCTCAGCTAATCCAGTGTTTCATGCCAGGACTAAACACGCTGAGATAGATTTTCATTTTGTCAGAGAAAGAGTTGCTCAGAAGCAACTTGACATTCGGTCTGTGCATTCCAGTGAACAAATTGCAGATGGGTTCACAAAGGCATTCTCTGTCAAGAGCTTCGAAAACTTCAAGTATAATCTCAACTTAATGCAGTTGTGATTAAGGAAGAGTGTTATACATGCAACATGTCACGATAGGTGACCGGCGCATCTCAAAGGAGATAGTTGAGATAGTTAGGTTGTTAGAATCTTATGTTTATCTCATGTAACCTCTTATCTCTATCTCCTTTCTTGATCTCCAAGATTGTAATCCAAACCGCATGTATGCGCTGTTATGGGAGGTGCACCCCATCTATTTAACACGAAGCCGTCGGCCTGAGCAAGGTAAGACGTTCCACTAGTTCGCAGATCAGAGCAAAGTAACAGCCAATGAATTATCTTGGAAGCACACAATGCCCATGGTGTATTGTTGCACAGTAATGAAGTTTACCACCATCAATGGCCACGTGGGCACACAGAGAATGAGAGAGAAGAGGAGAGGAACCATCAGCTTACCTCTGCCGTGGTCGAAGAAGAACTGGCCACCGGCAGGGCGTTGGAGTGAACGGTGGCGCAGGCAAACGGAGTCGCTGGTGATGCTGTCCACCACGCACACCACACAGCGGTTACTTATGTTAAACCTATAGAGCTAGATGCAACAACATGTTTAGCGCTCAAGTCGAAACTAACACAGCAGCAGGAAAATGCTAGAGTCGAAGCTAAGCTGCACAAATGTTCAGCGCTCAAGTCAAAACTAACATATCAGCAGGAAAATGCTAACCTCAGGAAATGGATTCCTCACCAATCTAAAGATCATTCAATGGATGTGCGGCCACCGCCCTCCTCGACAGCAACGACAGGATCCTCTAATTGAGCTTCAGGGCAGGCCGACTGGGAAGCTGCTTCACTCATCCTGCAATCAGAATGAATCAAACCTCGGAAGAAAGAATATCAAGAATGGTAAAATGAAACAGCATGTTCATTTCATTAAACTCTCAAAGAATCCAGCTAAAAAGCCAATGTGAAACAGTTATTTTTCCACTCGTATTAAACACTACCAAGTACCAACTACATAATTCAGATACGCCTGTGCACTCAGGATTGTGCCAAATGTCCATAAGACCAGAGCTCCACCGACATTAGGAAGTGTAGTAAACCATGAGCCTATTCCAGCAACCTATCTAGAAGGTTAAGGCCCTCAATATAACACAAAAGCATCAGATCATATCAGTTATAGTACGTGCTGGAGGTCTACCTTGACTCTGAAACTGAAGGAAAAAGCAATGACTTTCCCAACTCTAAACTAATGTAGAAGATCTCATCTTGCAAAACACTAATCCGAAATGGAAAGGGAAAGGCAGCTCCAAAATATTAACTGGAGCATAACTATTCCTTGGATCTCCTACAGGAAATCAGTATGTAGATCCCTCGACAGCAAAAGACCACAGCGTTCATGCAAAATCTATGAAGGGTGGGCATGAAAGGTCACAAAATGCAATGAATGTTGATGCTCAACATAAGAAGAATGCCTTGACTACAAACAGATCTGATAGTCACGCCATCTACCTCTTCACAAGGAAAAGGATTAGAGGTTGGAGCGGTGCAGATGAACCTCCGTTACTTTTGACCGGCGAGGGAGTCAAACATCATTCATGCAACAAAATGTTTAAAAATGGCTATGAAATTACAACCAACAAATGGCACAGCAAGAATCTACTTAAAGTTTACTCTTTCATATAAAACCAAGAACTTTATATAAACAGAATAAATTGTCCCTATCCCAAGCATTGCACCAATCCTACAAGTTGACAGTGTTTGACCTTGCAACAATCAAATTAAATGATTGATGTGTTTGCTCCTCTATAGATTAAATCAGTGCATGGATCTCGGAATCAAACATTCATGACTTGCACATTCCTGTGTGTATTTCTTCTTCACCGGCCATCTAATGGAAAAGTACATGTTTTAACAACATGAGCAATAAAAGATTTGTGTATGCCCACTCCGGTCCTGCTACCGTATCCATGTATCATGCATTCATGCTAGATGAACATGGGTTGCAACGACTTATTTGTCCTGTGTCAACATATAATTGAGTCACTTAAATTTATTTCACTGGCAAACGATAAATACTACTATGACTATGCAGAAGTGCAGTTTAGAGTTCAATCCCAAAGTCTTCGAGAAAAGAATGGAGAGTAATATTTGAAGAACAGGGAGTTTGCAGTCTAGTTATTTTGGATGATAGCAGCGCTGATGTCTACAGTCTAGTTACATGAAACAACACACCAAATTTAATTTATCGCTTACCACTGACACAAGACAAGTGCAGTCTTTGTAGATAACCGATCCATGCATGACCACAACAACAGCAATGAATTATCTTAGAACCACAAAATCTTCATGGTGTACCGCTTCACAGTAATGAAGTTTACCACCACGATGGTCACTTGGGCACACAGAGAGTGAGAGAGAGCAGAGGAGAGGAACCAGCAGCTTATCTATGCCGTAGTCCAAGAAGAACTGGCCACCAGAGGGGCGTTGGAGTCAACACTGGCGCAGGCAAACAGAGTCACTGGTGATGTTGTCCGCCACGCACACCACACGGCGGCCACATATGTTAAACCTATAGAGCTAAATGCAACAACATGTTCAGCGCTCAAGTAGAAATGAACACAGCAGCAGGAAAATACTAGAGTAGAAGCTAAGCTTCACACAGTAACTGCAGCACATGATTTTCCCCTAAAAAGTTGTGGAGCAATAATCTTGGCAACCTAAATATCCTACGAATTAAAACAGGACAGGGTAGGAATAAGTAAGACCATCATCTCATAGTTCATCTGAAACAAACCGACCTTAAGCTCTCATAGACAGTCTTTGACTGTGCAACAAAATAAACCTAAATGCTTGATGTGTTTGATCCTCTACAGGTTACATCAGTGCATGGATCTCAGAATCAAACATTCATGACTTGCACATTCCTGTGTGTATTTCTTCTCCTTTATTGGTCATCTAGTGACAAAGTACGTGTTCTAATAATACAGGCAATAAAAGATTGTTGCTATAAATGATGGACAAGCAATGCAGATACATTCAGCAAAACAATTAGAGATCATCCCTTGGACCATGATTAGCTTAGGAGAAACTACCACACATGCAGTGAAATAACCAAGTTATTTTGAGCCCAGAAATCTTAAACTTGGCACAATCGGTACAAAACACTACAGTTACCAATAGAGGGAGTCACCAACATCATATCCACATGGCAACTATCAGGTAGGGTACCATGGAATCCAACCACATAAAAATGGAAACAAAAAAGGTGGAACCCAACCACGTCAAAATCATCATCTAAATAGGTACAGTGAGAGGAACTGCAGGGAAAAAGAACACAAAATGGCCCTTGCATCTCACTTGCAAGAATGAATCATCGTCATTAACAAAAGGCAAGAACTCACTAGGCATAAACGTGTTAGCAGTAACAACACAGCGTCACAACCATAGACCACAAGCACTACATCGCCGGCTCGGATTGCATAAGTTAGAAAAAACAAAATTATACTCCCTTATATTTAGGTGCTCGGCTAGGTGCGGCCAAAACTTATACTCCACCTTTGTACCGCCTCTATTTTTAGGGGATCGGCTAGAGTTGCTCTTACAGGGTTTATTTTCCTGAATGATGCAGTAAATTAAACACACATGTGATAAATGATGAGAAGAAAAAAAATACATAAATGATGGTCAATCTAGTCTATATCGAGGCCCATTTCCTCCTATCAAGAAGGGGGTCTGTAGCATATTGCTCTTGCTGAAAAGTTCTTTTGTGTGCCCATTCCATACACGCCTCTTGCGGAAAAATTCCTTTTCCTGCCCCTCCTTTCCACATCCGAGTTGTACGGCATTTGGGTGAAAAATCTTGGATTCACTGGGACACAATGCGCAGCTGCTTGTCAAACGGTCCAACGGCTCTTCTGTCAAAGATAAAGAGGGAGAGATGGAGTATTAGATAGATCATATCTAGTGGGCTGCACGTACGTTTCGACGATCAAATAGGTCGTTGGAAGATTAGCGCGTACCTAGGATGGTGCATGTCTCGACGGTTTGTTGGTTAGAGCACCAACCGTAGCGTAGCTCGGCGAAGAAGATGTGCTCATCATCGTCTGTCTGGCGAGCCGAGAAGTTGATATGGTACCAGAGGTCTTCCCTAAAACCAACACAGGCGGCCTTCAAATCTGTGGTCGGCAGATCAAGAGACGTGAAACTAATGCAGCCTGCGGTGGGCCGATCAGGAAGCCGGAACTCAGGACCCTGCATACACAATATCGATCTCAAAACAAGAATAACTAAGTAAGTAAGCTGTGCCTATATGCGAGGACGCTTGTGCGTAAGTAGGACGCATACCGCGTGGTTGGAGTTGTAATGTCGGAGGGCCGAGTCGGCGAGTTCACGAATGCAGTAGGCGTCCTCTCCTCTGTCGTCAAACAAAACAAATTAAATAAATAAACAAAATAAAACGGGAATTGTTGGCTCCACACGATCAATGGCCGCATTGACTGAAAATACATAAATTGCAGGGAGTAGCAAGAAAGGCATAGCAGTACGTACTCTTGGGTGTTCGGGTCAACAAGACGTCTGCTGTCCTTGAGTTGTTGAAGGCGAGCTGCAAACTGTTTTGAGACGGCGGCTCTACGCACATAACGAAGACGGCCGGAGCCGGCGCCGGCGCCGTTAGGGGAGGAGAACCAGGATCCCATGGATCGATCCGCCTTCCCTCCTCTGCGTCCTCAACGGGGGCTCTTGATCGATTAATCCTCCGGACCTCCTCTACGTACGTCGTCAGTACGTCTGGTGATGGATCGATCACCCAATCGATCTATATGTGTAGGAGAAGCGGTCGGGAATCCTATGCGAACACTAGTCGGCAACGCGTCCTTTGTTAGTGCTAAACCTCTCCCACCTTGAATTTCAGGGCAGCCCGTAAAACCCTGTAGAAAAAGTCCGTACGTTTAACATTATCGATTTCAGGGTGGTGGTTCCACTTCCCCAATTGATGTCAGGATCAACCCGTAAAACGCTCCGTATGTCATTATTGAATTGTGAAGCAACAAGAAACTACTACTCCGCCGGTTTATTAGGCCCGTGGTATTTTGGATCCAACTTTGACCATCTATTTGAGTCAAAAAATATATAAAATATATATACTACAAAAAGTATATGGTTAGATTTTAATTTGATAACCCCCCCAAAAAATATTTTAATTTGATAGAGGTTACCCACGAATCCACGATATAAGTTTTGTGACATATAGTTCATTTTATTAGTTAAAGTCATGCTCAAAATTTGGCCTAATAAACCCGGACGGATGGAGTAGAATCGTATGTTTTGAGTGTGCATCCGCCTTTCTCCTTGTCCTGCCGTGCACCTGATGAAGACACAGGTAAAGGACCCCGTGATTAGCAGCATTCGAGTTGGCCCAATAGTAGCGTTTTCTACCGCATATAGACTTTATTTCTCAAAGTAATAGACATGTCATTTACAAGCAGATGAGAAACAAAATAAGGGATGTCATCATCCCAAGAACTAGAGAATCTAGTAGTAACATAGTTCTTTGCTAATTCATCTCCCACCTGATTGGCCTCTCTATAGCAATGTTTGAAGGATATGGACGCGAAGTCTATCATATAAGCTGTTTACACTCTGTGATGATAGCTACCTCCCAACCTAAATAATCATCAACTTGGTTCACTGAGTCCACCGCGAAGAAACAATCTGATTCAAGTTATATGTTGTTGCATCCATTGTGAGTTGCCAAGTACAACCCGTTTCTGATGGCAGTTAGCTCAGGTGAGTCAACTCCGCTGCTATTTGGAACAAACCAATTTGCTGCCGCAATAAAATCATCCTGGTCATCACGAGCCAAGTGGAGCGCTGTTACTACCACACGGCTGGAAATATGTTAGTAGCAGCGTCCAGGCCAAACACTGCTAAGGTGTGCCATGTTAGCAGCGTTTGGATCGCATCGTTGCTAGTATTCGCTCTTCAGCAACGTTTACGAGCAAACGCGGCAAATACTGCACACCCTAGTAGTGTGCACAGCTTATTAGCAAACACTACTAATATGCAGTACAGTTCTCTACCCAATTTTGCTCTGGCTGCAATTTGGTTACACAATGGTTCAATGGCAGCAAAATAAGCATCCAAATAATGAAGTTGCACAAGAACTTGAAACAATAATTAGATGTATTCGCAAACATCGACTTCAACATATCATTGTCGTTATGTACACTTATAAGTACTTGACAATTTTAAACACACCATTTCAAAAGCAAATTACTTAGTACGATTAGTAGCACGGCAGAGGAGTACTTGTACTATGATACGTCCATTTTGCATCATGCTTTTATGTTGATATTTATTGCATTATGGGCTGTTATTACACATTGTATTATAATACTTATGTCTTTTCTCTTTTATTTTACAAGGTTTACATGAAGAGGGGGAATGCTGACAGCTGGAATTTTAGACTGGAAAAGGAGCAAATATTAGAGACCTATTCTACACAACTCCAAAAGTCCTAAAACTTCACGGAGAATTGTTTTGTAGTACATAAAAAATATTGGGCGAAGAAAGCACTAGAGGGGGCCACCAGCCATCCACAAGGGTGGGGGCGCGCCCTACCCCACCTGGGCACGCCCCCTGCCTTGTGGGCCACCTGGCAGGGCCCCGATGCACATCTTCTGCTATATGATGTGTTTTGACCTAAAAAAATCAGAAGGAAGCTTTCAGGACGAAGGCCGCCGTCTCGAGGCGGAACTTGGGCAGAACCAATCTAGGGCTCCGGCGGAGCTGTTCTGCCGGGGAAATATCCCTGTCAGAGGGTGAAATTATCGCCATCGTCATCACCATCGATCCTCTCATCAAGAGGGGGTCAATCTCCATCAACATCTTCACCAGCACCATGCCCTCTCAAACCCTAATTCATCTCTTCTATCCGATCTTTGTCTCAAAACCTCTGATTGGTACCTGTGGGTTGCTAGTCGGGTTGATTACTACTTGTAGTTGATGCTAGTTCGTTTATTCGGTGGAAGATCATATGTTCAGATCCTTAATGATAATTAATACACCTCTGATTATGAATATGAATATGATTTGTGAGTAGTTACGTTTGTTTCTGAGGACATGTGAGAAGTCTTGTTATAAGTAATCATGTGAATTTGGTATCGTTCGATATTTTGATGAAATGTATGTTGTCTCTCCTCTAGTGGTGTTATGTGAACGTCGATTACATGACACTTCACCATGATTTGGGCCTAGGGAGAGGCATTGGGAAGTAATAAGTAGATGATGGGTTGCTAGAGTGATAGAAGCTTAAACCCTAGTTTATGCGTTGCTTCGCAAGGGGCTGATTTTGGATCCATATGTTTCATGCTATGGTTAAATTTATCTTAATTCTTCTTTCGTAGTTGCGGATGCTTGTGAGAGTGGTTAATCATAAGTTGGAGGCTTGTCCAAGGAAGGACAACACCCAAGCACCGGTCCACCCACATATCAAATTATCAAAGTAACGAACGCGAATCATATGAGCATGATGAAAATTAGCTTGACAGTTGATACGTCACCAACGTATCTATAATTTTTTATTGTTCCATGCTGTTATATTATCATTCTTCGATGTTTTATAATCATTTTATAGTCATTTTATATCATTTTTTAGTACTAACCTGTTGACATAGTGCCAAGTGTCAGTTGTTGTTTTTGCATGTTTTTTACATCTTAGGAAATCAATATCAAACGGAGTCCAAACACCACAAAACTTTTTGTGGATTCTTTATGGACTAGAAGACATCCAAGGGGCCAGAGCAGCATCTGGGGGTGCCCCGAAGGGGGCACAACCCACCAGGGCGCGCCTGGGGGCCCAGGCGCGCCCAGGTGGGTTGTGCCCACCTCGGTGGCCTCCCGCACCCCCTCTTTGCCCTATAAATTCCCAAATATTCCAAAACCGTAGGGGGTAGCCCTAGATCAGAAGTTCCGCCGCCGCAAGACCTCTATATCCACGAGATCCAATCTAGACCCCGTTCCGGCACCCTGTCGGAGGAGGAAATCATCACCGGTGGCCATCTTCATCATCCCGGCGGCCACCACGATGAGGAGGGAGTATTCCACCCTCGGGGCTGAGGGTTTGTACCAGTAGCTATGTCTTTAAACTCTCTCCCTCGTGATCTTGAGATGTCACGATCTTGATATATCCCGGGCTTTGTTAATATAGTCGGATCATATGGTGTTTTCCCCTCCTTATCTTGTTGTGATGAATTGAGTTTTCCCTTTGAGATTTCGTTGTTATCGGATTGAATACTTTTATGGATTTGAGAACACTTGATATATGTCTTGCAATTGAATACTCGTGGTAACAAGGGGGTATCATATTGATTCACTTGATATATGTTTTGGCACTCAACTCGCGGATTCTCGAGGTGACGTTGGGCTAATCTATGCATATGGGTTGATGCACGTTCTTGTCTTTGTTTCTCCTGTAGATAGCTTGGGGCAATCTTTGAAGTTCTTTGAGTTGGATTGAGTATTATGGATATGAATTTGCTTTGGTGTTATTTTAGTACAAACTCTATAATAGATTTGTGTCATTTTAGTACGAACTCTTTAATAGATCGAACGGAAAAATAGCTTTGAGGTGGTTTCGTAGCCTACAAACAATTTATTCTTATGTTCTCCGCTAGATAGGACCTTTGGAGTGATTCTTCATCACACTTTGAGGGGTGGTTATATGATCCAGTTATATTAGCATTGTTGAGAGATTGCACTAGCGAAAGTACGGACCCTAGGCCTCATTTTCAAGCATTGCAATACCGTTTTTGTGCCCGTTTACTATTTTCTACCTTACTGTTTTTATTTATTCAAATTATAAAAATATATTTCTATCATCCATATTACACTTTTGTCATCATCTCTTCGCCGTACTAGTGCACCTATGCAATTTGTCAGTGTATTGGGTGTGTTGGGGACACAAGAAATTTCTTGTATTTGGTTGAAGGGTTGTTTGAGAGAGACCATCTTCATCCTACACCTCTCACGAATTGATAAATCTTAGGTCATCCACTTAAGGGAAAATTGCTACTGTCCTACAAAACTCTCCGCTTGGATGCCCAACACGAGTCTACAGGAATAAAGTTTCGTAGTAGACATCAAGCTCTTTTCTGGCACCGTTGCCGGAAAGGAGAGTGCTTGAAGGTATATCTTTATATCTTGCAATCAAATCTTTTAGTTTCGTGTTTTATCACTAGTTTGGTTTATAAAAAAACTACAAAAATGTAATTGAGGTTGCCTCATATTATTCGTCTTTATCGTGTTTTTCTTGAAAATGATGGAAAGGAAAATTGTGCTCAATTAATAGAAGAATAATTCAATAAAATGTTTGGCATAAATTATTTGAATGATGAGCATGATTGCAATGTTGTTAGTATGAATTCTATGAATATACATGATGTTAATGATATGCAAAGCCATAAGCTTGGGGGTGTTATGTTTGATGAAGATGATATTTTTATTCCCCAAGATTTGATGTGGAAATTTGTTATAATGGTAGCATGCCTCCTATCTCTGATGATTATGGTGATGACATGTATGCTATAAAAAATAATGATAACCATGAAATTTGTCATCATGATTTTAATTTTCACTCTCATTATAGTTATTTTGTTGAGTTTGCTCCCACTACTATTGGTGAGAAGAAATTTACTTATGTGGAGAGTAATAAGTTTTCTATGCTTTTGTGTCATGAAAGGAATGCTTATATTTTGTTAGTCAAATATATGGTCAAAGTTTGATAAAAAATACGATGGGGACAAATAAACCCCGGCGGAGGTAGTAGTTGTGCATTAGTTATGTGATTACCATTGACATAAATATTTGGTATGATATCTATTGCATTCTAAACATGTTGAACGCTTATCATTGAAACTATCTCGATCGTTGGATTGACCTAATTTGATGGTCAAGATTAACTGAATCTGCCCCTTTGAATCTTTTTATATCGATATATAGATTAGAACTTTAGAACTTTTTTCCCTTGCAACGGACGGTTAGTAGTAATAGTATACGATGTGTTCGGTATTGTCCAATGACTCATACCGTCATACGTCGAAGTTGAAAACCTACATCCAGCGGTGCAGCTTACCCCCCCC